>NW_027130855.1:0-1834 GCF_026122565.2 Emydura macquarii macquarii | reverse complement strand
ATCCCTTGAGCCGTGCTCTGCTCAGTGAGGTGTCGGCAGCAATGGCACGAGAAGGCGGACGGGGCTGTGTGGGATCCAAGCGGGGTGCGCAGGTCTCCTGCCAGCCCCTCTGTCCCCCTGCCTCTCAGCTCCTCTCTGACTCGGGCCATATGGGTGAGAGAGTCACGTCCCCGGGGCACTGGCTGTGGGAAGTGAATGCTACAGCTCTGACCCCAAGAGATTCATCTTCCCACGGCACCAGCTCCCAGCCCCTCACGGCTGCAGACCTGTCCCTGAAGCTCACCCTCCCCCACCCATGGATGCAGCCTGTACCTCAGCCTTAAATGCACCGTTAACAGGGAGCCCTGGCTGGGCTGGGGGCGTTCAAGAGGTTACAGCCAGAAGGGACTTTAGACAGGCCAGGCTGAGCTCCCGGCCAGGGAGCCAATGACAGCCCCATTCACAGCTCTGACCATTCCCCTTCCCAGGCACCCTCCCTGCCCCTAACCTCTATCTGAACCAGATGTCCACCCAGACGGGGGTCTCCGTGCGGCTCCAGTGCTCCATGCTCTCCCCAGCCACTCGCCATCTTCTATGTAAGGACGGGGAGGAGGTTTCATCCCAGAAGGGCTTAATGGGAAAACTCACCTACGACTATGACCATGTGGTGTCCAGGGGCAGCGCCGGGAATTACTCCTGTGGGTACGAGATCAAGGACGGCGATAACCGGGTGACCAGATCCCAGCTCAGCTCTGCCCAGCACCTCAGTGTCACCGGTAAGGGTGTGTGTGTGTGAGTGTGTGTGTGTGTGTGTGTGTGTGAGAGAGAGAGAGGGAGAAAGAGAGAGAGATCATATCAGCTCTGCCCTGCTCAGTCTCACGGGAAGGCGATGATGGTGACTGGCAGAGGGACAACCAGGGGCGTTTGAGTGAGTACAGCCAGAAGGAATCATTAGATCACCCAGGCTGAGTTCCCGTTGACAGGCCAGGAAGCCGTGCCCAGTGACTCTGCATCCAGCCCAACAGTGGCTGGCAGAGCCGGGACGCAGCTTTTCGATGGTGGCTACAATTTTTCCTACCTTCCTGGGCAGCGGCCTCGTGCAGCGCTGGGGCGGGGAAGGAGGCGGTCAGATATTGACCTGCCCAGCAGCAATTCCCCTGCCACTTCACAGCTGGGTCCCATCGCTCTGGTGATTCCAGGTAAAGGGAGATCCAGTGTCTGCCGCTGCTCCAGAACCTTCCCTTTGCCTTCACCTGGAATTTCCCCTGATGCTGCCTGTGCTAGTTGTGGGGTGGGAGAGGCACAAGGACAGGGAGGATGTTAGGGCAGCGCCGGAGCGGTTAGGGATGGACACAACTCCTTGGCTGTCGGCTGGCCAGCTCCATGGGGCAGCGACTGGACTTGTCGATGGCCTATGGGGGCAGGCTGAGATGTTGGCCATGCACAGACAGCCCCCAACTCCTAGGGGCCGGCTGAGGGGGTCACCTCTATCCCAGCCGTACTGCCCCAGCTGGGTCAGCGGGATGCCCGCACCGGGGCCCCTTGTTCTAGGAGAAGCACGGGGCCAGACAGTGGGGGCCCAGCCTGACAGAACCTCTGGGCTCTTCCACAACCCAAATGATCCCAGGTAATGAAGCTCCTGGGCACTGGAGAGAGCTCGTCCCCGTCTGCCCAGCTGGGCTGGAACCAGAGCAGCCAGGCGAGATGTGGCACAGACCCACCCACCATTAATTTACCTCCTGCTGCACCGACAGCACCGGGAACTGCCAATGACCTGATTGACAGCTCTGAGCCATTCCCCTTCCCAGGCACTTTCCCTGTCCCCATCCTCTACCTGAACCCAACGTCCGCCCGG
>NW_027130854.1:0-1828 GCF_026122565.2 Emydura macquarii macquarii | reverse complement strand
CCATGCTAGCTTTAATCTAGTGATAGGAACTGCAGAACAACAAAGTAGGTCAAGGAAGCCACGAAATCCATGAAAACAGTGATGATGGATAACTTCAGCAAACTGCATCTAATCTAGGCAAAGGACACGTTGAGACACACTTTACAACAGCAAGTTCTCAATGCGACATATCATTATGTCTTGGAGCAGCTAATTCAACAGCACACAAGAGGAGAAGTTACTTTCTCTTGAGTCTTAATGGACACACAAGAACTAGTTTCAGAAGCAATGATAGTGGAACAAATGTATAATACAATATAATATGCAAGGTACAATTGAATTCAACATCCATGTGAGAAAGGGAAAAGTAGCAATGTCACACTGAACTGTAGAAGGGGATTTTTTTTAAAAAATGAGGAAGCCAATTAGAGAGAAAGTAAAGATAAGTGTTGAGAATTTAAAATCCCTAGATTCAGCCCAGAGGCTAATGAATCAGCATAACATACAAGAGATGCATGCATATCAATAAACAAAAAAAGTAAATGGAATTCAAGAAAAAAATTATCTAGTGGCAAAGAATGAGTGAGTATTCAAGGGAAAATGGTGTACTTCAAAAAGTGGAAGTCCAATCCAAGCAAAACCAGTTGAAAGGATCAGGAGCTAAAACAGATAATTTGTAAAGCAGAAATTAGGGTGATTAAGAGGGAATGTGAAGAACAAGTAGTCAAAGTCATAAAAAGAAACTATACCAAATTATGTAAGTATGTTTGAAGCATTAAAATGACAGAATCGGATGCTAGGAGAAGGGTATTGTAGAAAAGCTCAGACCTAGATTTTCAAAGTGTCCTCTGATTCTGGGCATTTCAGTTTTTGGGCACCCTATCTGAGACACTGAAGCACAATTACAAACCTCAAGCATTCAAAATTCATGAGTCAGGCCAGAAAAAATAATGAGATTGGCTTTAAAATGATGAGATTTTAAAAAATAGATTTGAAATCTTTATTTTCCTTCTGTCTTGCAAGGCTCCAGGATTCATGTCTTCAAGTCATTCTGCACAACTATGAATCTAGACATTTCTTTATTTAAGTAAAGCAGAGATTCTCACATGACACCAGGAGCTGACACCAGGAGCTGAGGCTTTCAGAAAAGCTCCAGATATCCTGGGACTTACAATAAGATCATGAGGTTGGCAACACTGTGTGAGACCAGGTTGTGAGCGGCACTTGAAATTCTAAATTGTGGGGGTCGAATACCCCTGATAATCAGACCCTGATGTATGTTTGGGTTCCAAAGATGAAGACATCCAATATTAGTGAACACTCTTTGAACGTTTGGCTTAGATGACTATTTTGCATCCATCTTCCCCATGGTGTGTTCTGCGGAGGTATTTATCCTGGCCTCATTGAGGCCAACGGAAAAACTCCCATTGACTTCAATGGGGCCAGGATTTCACCTCCATAGTTTTCAGGTAATAAAGTAGAAGCACTAAAGATTGAGGTGTCAAAAGCAGTGCTGGAACACATTGATAAGATACAAGGAAAAAGGCATCGGGACTGGGCAGCGTTCATCCAAGAGTTCTAAAGGATCTTAAGAATTAAGTGGCTGAGCTGCTAAAATCATCTGATTAAAGCCAGCTAATTCAATCATTGAATGAACTGTTATATATTAGCTATGCAAAGCTACTTATTAATTAATGCTAAATATTATTAGTACTACAGAGAACCAGAAGGTAGCCAATCGTACCTATTTTAAAAGACACAATAGAGACGAGCCTGGAATTGGTAGCTATAGAATATACGGCACCTAGATGAATGTCATCGGATGTAGTGGTTCTATAAAAGGGGTTTA
>NW_027130853.1:0-1830 GCF_026122565.2 Emydura macquarii macquarii | reverse complement strand
AAAACCAATGTAATAAGATATAGAGTCCTTCTAATCCTAAGAAATCAGCCACTTAGCCAGGACAATATATAACTCAGATCTTACCTAATAATCATGCTGCTGCCAATCCTTTAGTAACTAAAAATAAAGGTTTTATAATAAAAGACAAGAAGAGAGTTATAAATAGTTAACAGATCATATACATACAAGTGATTGCAAAGTCCTTATATCAGGTTTGGAGCAGTGATGGAATTAACTACTAACCTGCAGAAGTATCTCTGGAATCACTCACACATACTGGCAGTCACGGGTCCTTGTTTAGAGCTTCCTTGTTAGAAACCAAGTCCAGAGAAATGAATCAGGAAATGAAGACAAAACGGGAATGTCTCAGGTGCCTTTTATATCCTTTTCCGTGTGCATGGAATTTTATTGTCTCAAACAAAGCCCACCACAGCCCAGGGGCATGGAAAATTACTGGCCCAAGATGGAATCCAAAAGGTCATATGAGCATATTACATGCTCTTACATGCTTTGATGGCTCACAGAGGCAGCCATTGCCTATATTCTATCTGAGGCGTCCACAGGAAAGGCTTACCGGGCAGGATAAGTTTCTTCTATGACCCACTGTTAGAGTGACGTGTCCTTAATGGGCCATCAACACATTGCTGTCTGGCCCTAATGTAAATCCTGCTGTTATCCAGGAATTCAACACGTGTAAGATACCAGTACACAGGCCATATTCATAACTTCTGATGCAGAGATGATATATATATATAAACAGCATACTTAGCAAATACTTAGCAAATCATAACTGGTCCATTGACCCCCTTATATGATGCATGTTGTACAAGATTTGTTGCACTTGTATAATAGTGGTAACATCAATGATATACACCAGTGGTTCTCAACCTATTTACCATTGTGGGCCATATATGAAGCTCTCTCTGTGGTATGTGGGCCACATCCACACAATATATAGACTATCCGTATGGCCCTCAGGCTGTCACATGGGCTGCAGCTGTGAGCTGATTGGGCCGCAAGAGGGCCGCGGGTTGAGAACTGCTGAAATGGTCATATTCAATCATACAGCATCACAGTACCTTATAACTATGGGACGTTACACTGTTAACCCTCTAAAGAGAAAGTAAGCAGACTGAAGAGGTATATCACAGTATAGCAAGGGACTGTGCAGTCTGGAAATACCCAGGTTGGAAGGGAGGGAGACATGGGTCTCCACCCAAGAAGCATGATGGACAGGGGAGCTGGAATCCAGAAAGTGGGCAGGCTTTCTTGCTGGACCACTGAGGGGAAATACAGGCACAATTGCCCTGAACTGTGCTGCCTATGAATCATCTTGTGTAGGACAAAGGGGCCTGACAGACTCTGCCTCTGTGATGAGCATCCAAAGCATTAGCATCATGGGGTCAAGAATAGTGGAATCTGATTTTCTAGGCAGAAAACATGGAGCATGTGACATAAGAAGTGTCCGGCGGGTGCAGAGAGTGGTTTTTGTGGGTAGCAGGGGGGAGTGGTATGGGAAGGCGAGAGAGAGAAAAAGGGCCTGATTCTCATTTACATTAAACTCTCTTTGTGGTGTTGTTCTGGCTGCATAAAGGGTCCCTTAAAGTGGGACTAACCAGTTCCTTGGGAATCCTCCCTGCATTGGAGGGGGACCTCCTCAGCTGGTGTGGAGCTGGCATAAGGGGCCTGTATCCACCCTGCTCCCAGCCACTTGGCGTAGCTTGGGGGCATGGTTGGACTGGACTTCTCCATGACTATTCTTTGCTCACCAGGGCCCATCGGCAGCAGAACGTAAGTTAGAGCAGCCCTGAGGTGGTTCTGCTTGCATCA
>NW_027130852.1:0-1853 GCF_026122565.2 Emydura macquarii macquarii | reverse complement strand
TCCCATTGCAGGGTCAACTGTCTCCAAGTTCTGCCCTCATTCAAAATTCTGCCTTCCTGTGAAATCGTTCTAATGAGGACATAATGTGTCCTGTACAAACTGTATGCATAGGCCAGACTTTCAGATATTAGGCTGAGTTTGCAGACCAGGCTGTTAAAGTAAAAAATATTTTCTAAGTTGATAAAATGTACACATTGTCACTTTTCAGAGTAGAACTACACTTAAAAGTCCAGGAGAAAGGACCTGTAAGATGAAACAGCCCCAACTGGCAGAGCAGTTGGCTAAGGCACAGAGCTATATAGAAGATGACTCAGAGGATGCAATTGGGGGGAAGGCTCTAGGGAAGGGAAAAGTTGTTACTGTGTTAACCTCTCCCTAGACTCCCACCAGCTGATGCCATTCCCTCTTCTTCCTACAAAGGAAGTCCCTAACTAGCTGTAACAGCAAGAAACAAAGTGATGCCCAAAATAGTTTGCTGGTGGGAACATACTGGCCAGGAAAACTGTTTCCTTATCCCTTGCAAGATTTTCAAATCACGCCAGCATAAGAGCATTTTGTTTTTCAAAAGGACACAGTAGTCTGGGGTAACAGCTACTAAACACTATAAGACCAAGAATTGGGAGATTCTGAAATACTATGTTTCTTTAAAAAAAAAAAAAAAAAAAAAAAAAAAAAAAAAAAACTATTAAACAGGAGAATGCAGAAAATTTTTTAAAATTAATGCAGTATAAAAAGGTATAAGCACTAAAGACTTTTTAAAACACTAATAAATAAGGAAACCTTTCATTATGCAATATTTTACAAAACTATACTGAAATCAACAGATTTCACTTGAACAGCAAAATAGTGTTTTCAAAAGTATTTCCTATTCATGTCTCTTCAGTTATTCTTCTGGTTTTTGGGTTTCTCAAGTGGAAAGAGCCAGTTAGCTCTATACTCAAATATTTTAGTATAAAATAACTATTCAGAAACAGAAGAACTGTATGATCTAGAAATATTGCTATAATCTAGAGCATTAGATACTAAAATGTAGCATAAATAGGCTGAAATGGTCAGGTAAAAAGTTTGACTTAAAATCTGTTTTCAAGGAACATTCCCTCAAGCCAAAGTCCTGGACCCCTCCTTGCAATCTTCCTGAATTTGCCATACTATATTTGAATGTGCAGTTGATACATTTTGCAAGATTCTCAGATTCTGTAGAGCAGAGATTCCGTACCTTCAAAAGATATTGGAAAGGCTCAACAGGTTTAGCTTCTTTTCAATTGGTCACAACCAATTCCACATTTCACTTATGCAAATAGGGAAATGACCTCTAACATGAGTAACCCTGGCAATCAAATTAAAATATACCCTACCCTTAAGCTGTGTTTTGAATGTGGTTTTTTTTATTTTTAAAGATTAAAGGAATTATAGCGTCTCTGGAGAAATTACTGGTATATTCATTAGATTTTCAACATCGAAAGACTTAACTTTGAAAAAAGGTTGCTAAATTACATATCCCACCAACACAAACCATAAAAAGCAAAGAAGCAGTTAAGTCATTCAACACCCCTTCTACGCTACTTAAGTTCCACCACCCATAGCTCACATCACTCCCCTTATCCTAGAGGAAATATGCAGCCACACTTATTGGTTATATATCCATATTCTCTGATTATTATAAGGCTGATGTGACTTTCATAAAAGTTATATAGTATGTCAATTTTTATTAGTGTGTAAATAAGATAGGCATTGTGTCAAATTTCAAATGGTAGCTGCAAGATATTTTTTCCGTAATGTTCAAAAAAGTTTTGTGAATAGGTGACCTATGTTACTGATTACTAACAAATTTAGTAGCAATCTTTATGTAGGAA
>NW_027130851.1:0-1841 GCF_026122565.2 Emydura macquarii macquarii | reverse complement strand
TTGGCTACACATCTAAACTATCTTTGAGAATCCAGCCCAAAGCTGCTCTCCTTTCCTCTGCATTTCATTCCTGGCTATCTTAGGCTGCTCCCAACCCATCTTGCTGGGATCTGAGAATCCCTTCCCTTAGATGCCTAAATTCTCCCTATGCATTACATGGTGAGCCTGGGCATATCACTGGAGGCCAAGGATTCCACTGTGTATCAGTCCACCAAAGGGTTATGCATTACAATGCTGAGCCATGCAACACTTAAGTATCTGAGATCTGGGCCCAAGGTCCCTTCGATGTCCAACATTTACGTAACCAGCTGTAGCCGTAGGCAATGCAAAAGAATAACATAAGCTCTTTTCTGTGCCCCATAAGAGGTGGCAATGTCACTACCCATTTATCATCTTTCCTCCTCTTCCTTTTAACTGCATTGATATAACTTAGGAGGCATTCAGCCTGTTATGATTCTTTGAGCCTCAGCTGTGTTTTGTACACTGAATCTGTAACAAGTAGCAATTCTTTTATTAACTAAAAGAATTTTATTTTTAAACAAAAAGATAGGAAAGGTGGAGAAGAACCCCAGTTGCACGAGTGTTCAATTAACAAGTGATATCAAACTACAAAGTAATAATATCTGATTGACAAGTTATTCTACTTACAAACAACAGTGTTCATTAAGCAAGGATACATTACATTGGCCAGTTTCAGTTCAAGTTTGCTTTAAATTCTGCAAGCGGGGGCCAGCTGCTGTGGATGATCAGTTCACAGCGAAGCAGGCCAGGGAAGATGCGTCAGCCCGCCAAACCACCATGCCCAGGAGATGAATATCATGCCAGGTGAGGTTCAGTTTCTCTCCACCTTCTGCTACCTGGGTTCAAACTTTTATAGTTTCCCGCGGTTAGCAGGGCTAAGCTCCATTGGTGGCTATTTGCTGTATGACCTTTTAGGGTCATGGCTCAGTGTATAGCCAACCAGGTATGCATGATTTTCCCAGGCAGGTACTGACTGACCAACCAGGTGATTACAGTTTTCCGTGGCAGAGGCTGACCTGGGACGTGCGGTTGTACTGCTGAGTCAATCCTCCCCAGGCTGCTTCTAGGGTGGCATGGATATAGTGGCACAGCAAACGCCATGTTATAATTCTGTTCCCACACACTTAAAGGCTTAAAATAAGCTATAAAATAAGCCAATCTAAAAACCAAGTGGAACCAGGGGTTCTACTGTGTATTGTGATCTGGGGAGGGTGTGTGCATGCACAGGGGTGTGAGAGAACACACAAACTGAAAACAGACAAGAACAGAGAGAGAGGAGAGGAGAGGAGAGGCAAAAAGAAAGAAAGCCAAACAGTAGCCTGTGACCCTGGAAAAAGCTTGAGCACGCACTTTTCGGTCTGCTGGCTCCTTTTGTTCTTGGTTCCAGCATTCAGTGGAGCAGGACTTTTGTACATTCCTTGCAAATAAACAAGCCTGCACTCAAATACCAGACTCCATCAATTTCTGCTTCCAACTGTAACATCGTCAGGGCCCTGAAATTTGACTAGCTGCTTCAGTCAAAAAGGGCCACCAATACTCATTATTTGTATGTACATTTCACCTGCAGTCTCGCTCCTTTATTTTTAATAACTGAAAGACTGAGTCAGCATATGCAATATACACACCCTCAAAAAATAGTTCCCTACAATTTAAAATGACATGAGGCATCTATAAAATAACCTGTAAGTATGTAGTACATGCCAGGTGCTGCCAGAAGAATTTGGATGAAATGTTTCTCACCTGAACTTTTCCCCTATCCCCTGCCAGCTGGAGTTTCCAACCTTTTCTCACCTTTGACGCCCAGCTTTCCTTGCAACTCT
>NW_027130850.1:0-183907 GCF_026122565.2 Emydura macquarii macquarii | reverse complement strand
TTCAGCAAATTTTGTCTTGTTGACCATGATGGCGTACGACCGATACATCGCCATCTGCCAACCACTGCACTACAAGATGGTGATGAACAGGGGAACTTGTGTCCAAATGGTCGCCAGTGCCTGGTTCAGTGGCATTCTCAGCTCCGCACTGCTTACCAGGAACACTTTCACAATCTCCTTCTGCGGAGGCAACACGGTGGATCAGTTCTTCTGTGAAATCCCTCAGCTCCTCAAGCTGACCTGCTCTGACTCTTACCTCAGTGAACTTGGATTTATTGCTTTTGGTGCGTGCTTATCCTTAAGCGGCTTTGTTTTCATAACTATGTCGTATGTTCAGATCTTCACCACGGTGCTGAGACTTCCCTGTGAGCAGGGCCGGCACAAAGCCTTCTCCACATGCCTCCCTCACCTCACTGTGGTCTCCTTGTTAGTTTCCATTGGTATCTTTGCCCACCTGAAGCCCACCTCCAGCTCAGCCTCAGGTCTGAATCTCTTAGTGGCTGTTCTCTATGCCGTGTTGCCACCGATGATGAATCCCATCATCTACAGCATGAGGAACAAGGAGATCAAAGGTGTATTGAGTAAATGGATGTGCTGGAGATTATTCAGCAAGAATAAAATGTCCATAGGTCTCCTTTGGTAGCAATTTCATTCCGTGTTTCTTTATAAATAGAATCATCTGATGACATTATTGCCTCCATCAGAGCACACTGTGCAATCTGTTTTAACACTAGTAAAAATCCAGGAAAACATAAGTCCAAGAAAAAAAGTAATTATTATAGGTTTACGTTAATACAATTAAGAATCTCTCTCTCTCTCTCTCTCTCTCTCTCTCTCTCTCTCTCTCCCCATATACTCCCTCTATCTATCTATCTATCATGTACTGCTACCCATCACCATAGTATCTGATCTCCTTGCTCATACTAACCATGGCAAAATCCTTTGTGTGGTCTGTGGCTCTTCTGAATTTTAAGGATAAAAACTCTGACGGAGATATGAGCACATTTGTTCTTTGTGTTTTTTGTTCGTTAGTCACAGTTTTAGTTTATCTTTCCTTAGTTGTCAGGATGGAGACTTCACCTCTCGGTGTAATGAGACCAAATTTGGATTCCATGGAAGTCACTGGGGTTTAGCCCCTCACTTCAAAGGGATTAGGATTTGGCCAATAGCCTATATACACAAATCATCCAGATTTGGCTGAGAGCTCCCTGGAGAAAGTGAGTGTGATGGAGATGTAAGGGTCTGATTTCCGAACTCATCTAGATCACCACCAATGTAGATTAGACCCCCTGCAATCATCAGTTTAACACTGATGAGGTTCTGGCCCAAAGTCTCTGCACTCAGTAAAGACCTAAACACTGGTGTAAGTTACATGACTGGGGTCATTTTGTTCTAGCCTGGGTATAGGTGGAAAAGTGCCATCACACGCTCTGATCTGTTATTCCATACACCATCGTGAGTCGATCTACTCACTTCCAAGCTGAGAGAGGCTCTCAGAGGTTGGTCTGTTAGTAGTATTAGGATGCCATCTTTGTGCATGGTTGTGTACATTACATGTATGACAGAGAAAGCACGTGATTAGATAGAGACACGGGCAGATAGGACCATTCCTTGTCCTAACACACAACCTCATAATGACAGATTTCTATTTGATTGTGGATTATGTTAGCTGGGTAGCTAGATTACAATTATTCTATGCAAATGATTGTGCTTCTTTTCCTGTTAATGATTGTCTATGTTCAGATCATGATTTTCTTATAAGTACTCCTTAATAAATATTATTTAACAAGGATTTTTTTATGACTATATCTTATTCCATCGCTCATTTACAAAGAGCTCATCATAAGGATTCGGTGTTTGAACTTTGAGCTGTTTGCACTGGATACACTTTAAATATGCTCTGGTTTGCGTCTCTAAATAAATGGAAGTAACACACTCAGGTTCCTGAAAAATCAAAGGGCCAATTCTCAACGGGTTTAATTTGTCCTGGCTCTATTGACGTCAATAGAGCTGTGAGAATTTACACGTATTTGGACGATGTGGTGTAAAAACCTGTGATTATGAATTTAACACTCACTTTGCATATTCTGTGCAAAGGCCCTGATACCACAAGCCACTTCAGTCCATTCTTCACTTTAAACACTTTTAAACATTGGCCCCATTCAAGGTTTAAAGATGATCTCATGCTGAAATCCCAGCTGGTTATGGGTTAGGGTTATGGATACGGCTTAAGGCTAACACCAATCTGGTATCAGAAGCTGACACTGTCCCCATTTCTCTCCTTTCCCAGTCAAATAAAACTACAATTGGTGCACTGGAATTACTCTCTCCTTCTGTGGTCTGAATTCTTTACATAAAATAACAAGCTTATCACAAAGCCAGAATCTCTGGGCCTTCTTCTGCAGACTCACCAGCCCGTTATGTCCCTTCATCCCCCACCGCCTGTAGATCCCGCTCACCAGCAATGTCATCCCCAAGATGTTGACCAACATGGTGAGCAATCAGGAGACCAGTTCTTTCTTAGTTTCCACACCCAACCCTACTTCTGTTTCCTGGTGGGATTCATGGACTTATTCCACCTCCTTGTCATGTCCTTCAACTGCTATGTGATCATCTGAGACCTGCTGCAATACGCCTCTGGCTGCCGGTTGTCACATAGTGAGGCCCGCCTTTTGCAAAAGCACATGAATGACTAAGCCCTGGTCTACACTTACTTGGAAATAGCTTGCATAACTCCCGTCGACTGCTGTGTTTCCCTTCTGCGCGTCATCTTCACTGCACTGCGCCGATGGGAACCGCGTTCTCGTCAATGCAATGCTATTGCACTTGAGGGGATGGATTTACTGCGTCGGCTTCCTGATCGGTTGAGCGGGTCTACACTGACCGCTCAATCAATCCAGGAAGATCGATCTGAGCTTTGAGCAGCGGGTTGGACTCAGGTCCCGTCCAACCCTCATATTTTTTTTGATTCTATGATTCCATGATCAGGGTTCACAGGCCCGTTGATCAATCACTCAGCCAGGAGGATGAGGATTGACATGTTTGCCACAGGATCCAGGACGAGGACATGAAGATATAACTTCGGGAAGCAGTGGGTGTTACTTGTGCGCAGGTACACAGCCGTTGTTCTCCATTATTACAAAGTATAACGATTCATATATCACTGTATCAAGAAGAAAGGCAGGGCTCAATTTAAATCCTATACAAAATCTTTCATCATAAACCCTCCTCACATTCAGACCATTAGCCTTTATTTCTGCTCTGTAGTTATGCGTTATCATCAGCAAGGACTGAATCCCGGATTTATGGATCTATAAACATTATTCTTTTGTGACTGAGCTGGACGAATGTTCACGAGTTGAGAAGTAGACTCATAAATGCCATTCAGTCAGTAGAGGGAAAAAAAGAACTGCATCGAGTTGGTGTGGCCTAAAGCTGTCTTTTCTAACCATCATTTTATGTGGGGAAACAGTTAGACATTAATATACATATTAAACTGGTAATAATGAACAGTGTTTGTGTCAAAGACCGCACAATTAGTCTTCATATTTATTCTCCCCAAATAGTATATTTGATGCGTAAAGCATTTTACAAACATGATCTATTGAAATCATCCAATCACAACACCCATGTAAGGACTAGTTGCAAACCTAAATTGTGCTGTAGGAAGAAAATGTGACTTTATTTCTGGTACCCATTTGAATGCAGTGGAATTAACCAAGCACACCAGGCAACACTTCAACCATTTAGCAAATCAACATTTGACCTGTTAGGAAGTCCTGCATGAAACACATGCACCTTGCATCTTTTTCTACAGTTCCTTCTGAGTCACATTTCCACAGGAAAGCAAACACCAGAGCTCCAGGCTTGATACTGAACCTGTTAAGGTTTATCCCATCACTGCCTATTTCCCAAGGTATGGAAGCATTTTCCTGATAGCCACCTTGACATCTTTATTCCTTAGGGTGTAGACTATAGGATTGAGAGTTGGAGTCACCAGGGTGTACAAAGCGGCAATTATCTTGTCCCTGTCAAAGGAGTAGCTGGAGGCTGGCCGAATGTAGGTGTAGATGACGGTGGAGTAATAAAGAGACACCACAATGAGGTGGGAGGAGCAGGTGGAGAAGGCTTTTCTCTTCCCTTCAGCCGTTCAGATCCTCAGGATGGCCTTGACAATGAAGCAATAAGAGAAATACAGAGAAATACAGAGAAATACAAAATCTTTCATCATAAACCCTCCTCACATTCAGACCATTAGCCTTTATTTCTGCTCTGTAGTTATGTGTTATCATCAGCAAGGACTGAATCCCGGATTTATGGATCTATAAACATTATTCTTTTGTGACTGAGCTGGACGAATGTTCACGAGTTGAGAAGTAGACTCATAAATGCCATTCAGTCAGTAGAGGGAAAAAAAGAACTGCATCGAGTTGGTGTGGCCTAAAGCTGTCTTTTCTAACCATCATTTTATGTGGGGAAACAGTTAGACATTAATATACATATTAAACTGGTAATAATGAACAGTGTTTGTGTCAAAGACCGCACAATTAGTCTTCATATTTATTCTCCCCAAATAGTATATTTGATGCGTAAAGCATTTTACAAACATGATCTATTGAAATCATCCAATCACAACACCCATGTAAGGACTAGTTGCAAACCTAAATTGTGCTGTAGGAAGAAAATGTGACTTTATTTCTGGTACCCATTTGAATGCAGTGGAATTAACCAAGCACACCAGGCAACACTTCAACCATTTAGCAAATCAACATTTGACCTGTTAGGAAGTCCTGCATGAAACACATGCACCTTGCATCTTTTTCTACAGTTCCTTCTGAGTCACATTTCCACAGGAAAGCAAACACCAGAGCTCCAGGCTTGATACTGAACCTGTTAAGGTTTATCCCATCACTGCCTATTTCCCAAGGTATGGAAGCATTTTCCTGATAGCCACCTTGACATCTTTATTCCTTAGGGTGTAGACTATAGGATTGAGAGTTGGAGTCACCAGGGTGTACAAAGCGGCAATTATCTTGTCCCTGTCAAAGGAGTAGCTGGAGGCTGGCCGAATGTAGGTGTAGATGACGGTGGAGTAATAAAGAGACACCACAATGAGGTGGGAGGAGCAGGTGGAGAAGGCTTTTCCCTTCCCTTCAGCCGTTCGGATCCTCAGGATGGCCTTGACAATGAAGCAATAAGAGAGGCATGTCAGTAGGAAGTCCCCCATCGCTAGGAAGATGTCCGCTGTGAAAACCATGACCTCGTTGAGCCGCACAGAGGTGCAGGAGAGAGCCAGCAGAGATGGGATTTCACAGAAGAAGTGGTTGATAACGTTGGGCCCGCAGAAGCTCAGTCGCAGCACCAGGCCCGTGTGCACCCACGAGTTGACCACAGCAATGACCAACACCAGGGCAGACAGGCCCACGCATACGCTCTTGTTCATCATGATGCTGTAACGCAAAGGGTGGCAAATGGCCACATAGCGGTCATAAGCCATGATGGTGAAGATCACCATCTCAGCCCCCAAACACCACGTGAAGAAGTAGAGTTCGACCATGCACCCAGGGTAGGAGATAGATTTCCTAACAGCCACTAGATTCCCCAGCATCTTGGGGATGATGGTGGAGGTGCAGATAATGTCCACCACGGCCAGTTGGAAGAGGAAGAAGTACATGGGCCTCTGGAGCGTGGGGCTGGAAAGGATAGCAGCAATGATGGCTAAGTTGCCCAGCAGGGCGATGACATAGATGGAGAGGAATAGGACGAAGAGTGGGACCTGGAGCTGGGGGTTACTGGAGAGACCCAGCATGATGAATGTGGACACGATGCTTTGGTTCTGCATTACTGGAGCTCTGGAGATTGTTGGGGACAAAGACATTAGCTGCTCCGACTTCTCTTGGACTTGCACAGGACATCTCACGGCTGAGAGATATTTGAAGCTTCCTATGGGATTTAGAGGCACAATTTTCATCTATATCCCTTACACGCAGAGCTGGTTGGAAAATGTAATTTCCATTCCATGAGAAATACCAATATTTTGAGATATGTTTTCATCCTGAATTGGAATGAAAAATTGCAATATCAATTTTATTTCTTTATTTGGTGAAAGAAAAGTTCTGAAAATGTTCAGCTGTAAACTATATATAAATATAGATTTGATTGAAACAAACTATTTTGACCTATCAAATTTCATTCTGAATCAACCTTTTTTTCTCAAAGGACATTACATCAAAATGTTTATCTGAAATACAATTTTTGTTCATCCATCAGCATTTTGAAGAGAAATTTTTGCTTTTGTATCAACATTCCAAAAAAAAATGTTTCATTTTGTTTCAAAATGATGCTTCTAAATTAAATGTTATGTTTCATGGAAAATGTCATGAAAATCCAATCAATGTTTTCGTTTTTAACTAAACCACTTTTTCCAACAAGAAATTTTTTCCGTTGAAAAATGGCAAATAGCTTGACTAAGGTGAGGTTGTTGAAAATCTCAGCCATATGTTTCTGGATCAGTTAGAAAAAATGATACATGATAGACATTGATCAATGAATTAGTGGAGCAATGAATTTCTGGATCAGTTAGAAAGAAGGATACATGGAAGACACTGATCAATGAGTTTCTATGCATCCAAGTCCTGAATAGAGCTGGGTGGAATTTTTTGACCAAAGCTTTTTTTTTTGGGGGGGGGGGGGGGGGGGGGGAGGGGCTAAAAAATGCAGATTTGGGTCAACCCAAACATTTCACACTATTGGCTAATTGTTCCTTTTGAAAATCAAATCAAATAAAATTTGGAAACATCTAAATGTTTCATTTTGACATTTCTGAAATTAATCATTTTGATTTTCCAGGGTAGATTCAGGCACCGTTCACAAAGCTGGAAGAGGAAGAGATAGGGATGGTACCACTGCCTCATTCTGGTGGAGAACTCAACTAAAATAAAGGAGATCTAGGCTCAAATCCCAACTCAAAAGAAAGTATCTGATCCACATTGCTTCCTTCTCCTAAGAGTTCCCCAACTACCAGACTCTAGGGTCTGTTGGGATGGTGCTATCTCTATCTCCCCTGTGGAAGCTGTTCCACTTTATATAACATCCTTGAATAGTCAGTGGGCCAGAGCAAGAGCATGCACATGATAGTATAGACTCGTGGTTAGGTCACTTACCTTGGAGTCTTTGCTCCAATGCATATTTAACTATATAAGCAAAGTGGAACAACTTCAAGAAGAAAGATTGGGGAAGGGCTGCTCCAGAATACCCAGTAGCCCACTGATTCAGGAGCTCACCAAGAAGAGAGAGATGGTTTCAATCTCTGTCCAGAGTGGGGATTCAAATGTGCGTCTCCCACATCACCCAGGAGGTTATTGGGTGTAAGCGGTGTGACACTGTCTGGAATGCGAGTGACCGTTTATAATATTATTAATAGCAATCTGACAAAATTACAGAGACTCTTACAAGATAGGCCATGTCAGGTATCATTGGAAAGGTTATCATTTGCTAAGTCGGATAATATTGTTTATGTGTATGTGTTATCTTTATACTGTAAGTTGTGGATGTGTGTGCTATATCTGTATCCAGAAACTTGTGCTGTGCTACTGGGTTACACAATGAGCACAGACAGAGAAGCCAGGGGCTGCTTCTATGAGTCTTCGGGGCATGTAAAGACAGCCTGTAGTCAGGGAGACTGCAAGTGCTTTTCCCTGTCCATGTGCTCATAGACTTTAAGGTCAGAAGGGATCAGTATGGCCATCTAGTCTGATCTCCTGCACAAGGCAGGCCACAGAACTTCACCCACCCACTCCTGTAATAGACCCCTAACCTATGACTGAGTTATTGAAGTCCTCAGATCATGGTTTAAAGACTTCAAGGTACAGAGAATCCACCAGCAACTGAGCCATGCCCCACGCTGCAGAGGAAGGTGAAAAACCCCCCAGGGCGTCTGCCAATCTGCCCTGGGGGAAAATTCCTTCCCGACCCCAAATCTGGTGATCAGCTAAAACCTGAGCATGTGGGCAAGACTCACCAGCCAGACACCCTGGAAAGAATTCTCTGTCATAACTCAGAGGCCACCTCATCTAACCATCCCATTGCAGCGATGGGATGTGCTGTGAGCTTGTGCTTTGGAACAAGCCGCATGGCAGAGACTGTAAAATGCAGCTGCACCATTTCCATCTTGTCTTCATTCTTGCTTTCTACCTCCAGATCAAGCATGCTACATATGCAGCTGTGAAACAGAGGATTGAGACCTGTCCAGGTGATGGATATACTCCAGAGGAACTGTACAAGCCTGTAAATGTCAGTGCTGCTAAGAATCTGATCTAGATGGACTTTAAAGTCATTTGTATGTATCTGATTGCTTTGACCATTTAACATCTCTCATCTTATTTCTTTCCTTTTATAATAAACCTTTAGTTTTAGGCCAGCCATGGTATTTTGGGTAAGAAGTAAACCTATGTTGATCTGGTAAAGTGGCTGAACCTTTGGAGATCAGGAAAACATTTTGGTAAAATAAATAGAGTTTTTAAATAACTTATCTCTTTACTGGACCTGCTTACTGATTGGGAGCCAGAGACTGAAATGCAGTAAAGAGGGCTGTGTATATCTTTTTGGGGGGCTTTTTGATGACCAGTGTGGGGAATCAGGAGCACTGTTTGTGACTGGTTGGAGAATCTAACTTCACTGTTAGCCCCCGGTTGTTGGAAAATCTGTTCTGCTTTCTGCAACCTGACCTTACCTTGGCATTTTCAGGTGGGCTACCCTAGACCCGTATGGGTCACAAGTGGGACACTACTTCCTCCTCTTTCTGTTGTTTTTGTTGCTGTTTTTTTTTTTTTTAAATCTACATTAATTTTCTTTGCTTTTATAAAAATGCCCAATATTAAACATTTCACTTCAGGGCAAACTAAACAGCTCACGTGACCCTAAACGATTCTTTTCCTAATTTTTCAATTTGCCAAAAATTTTGAAACCATGTCAGTTTCAATTAGGGTCAAACCATTTTATTTTATTTTATTTTATATTTTGGGACTGCGAATGAACCAATATATTTGCACATCTCTTACCCTTCGTACCCTCATGTTCCATTAACTCAAATGGTGGTTAGACGTGCTCACAATTTCTTCTAACTGCACTAATGATAGATGGTCATAAATGATGTATGTGTATAATAACATACAATATATGTTGAAATATATTTTGTTCTACAGATTTTGAAAAAAACCCATTTTTTATCAAATATTTTCTGAAAAAAAATTATTGAAAATATTTAGGGTTTGGGGTTGTTCCCCCCCTCTCCCCCCCACCACCACCATTTTTCCACAGAAAAATATGGGGAGGAAGGGAAGAAAGAAACTAAATAAACAACAACAAAAATGGAAATAAAAAATTGTTCATTTTGTCAGAACAAAGCCAAACCAAAAGATCCCCTCAAACAATATAAAAGAGAGAGAGAAAGAAAGAAAGAATTGTTTGTAAAAGTTTTCATCTTGAAAATAGGACCTTTTTTAACTAAACATTCCTATTTTCTCCACAAAGAGTAACAAACTCAAGCACCCTAACTGGTAGGCAGTGGGAACTAAGGTTTTCACTTTTCTTAGGGAGAGCCTGAGGTTTTACCATCCGGACTAACCAGGAGGCTCCTTTGGCTATTTGTATAAGACTAACCCGGAGACCAGACACACTAGGAGAATGCATAACACACAATGAACAATGGGCTGCATAACCTCTTAGGGTTGGATTTTGTCTGTACCTTTACTGAGATACATCTGCATTAGGAGCACATGGCCAGTATAGAATACCAAAATGGCTATATCTAGTGTAGACGTGTCCTACGTGTTAGAAGAATCAGGCACGCAGAATGGCAACAATCTGGACAACCATCCAGGACTGGTTGAAAACATTCCATCGAATCGGTTTTTCCGATGGCAAATTGAGGTTTCAACATAACAGAAGCTTTCCTGAAAAGTGTTGGCACTCCACAGAAAATGTTGAATTTTTCTGAACAAGCTGAATTCCCCCAAAGGTGTAAAATTCAGTTTTCTGCAGCAGTCCAGGCCAAAATCTCTCTCTTGAAATAATTGAAGCAACTGCAATTTACACAAGATGAGGACCGGAGGCAAAGTTTCTCCAACCATGAGAAATCAAATAGGATATTTCCCACTCCTGTCCTCCTTCAGAAATGTAAAGCTTACTTTTGTTTTCATTTCCCTCTTCATTCGTGCAACACATGCGGGGCAAATTTAAACGTTCTGGCAGAATTCTTCAGTCTAAGCACATAGAATGTATGTGGAAAATATAACATCTCTATACCTGGAATAAATATTCTGTGCGTGTTCATTTTACCACGTGCACCATGGGCAGTGAAGATCCTTTGATTTCATTTTAGATAACTAACATTTGCAATTTCATGAATGCAATGTTACATCTCTCTATCTATCTCTCTATCTCTCTATCTGCACTGGAGCTCACCAATTGTCAAATGTAAAACAGGAAATTCTTTTACATAGCAACACGGTTGTCTCAATACAGTTCCTGGCAAAACAGAGGGCCCTGCTCTCAGACAGTTTCTAAGAGGACTAAAGATAAGAAAAAGGAGGCAGTCTGAATTAGTTTAGCACTGTATAATGGGGGAAAATCTGTTCTAACAGATCTTACCGGCAAAATTTTCATTGACATCAATATGAATCACACATTTGGCTCAATTCCTTATCAACAGAATAAACAGCAAAGACATTTGGCAATCATATAAATGCTTACACACTAGTTCAGGTTGGTGCTCCTCTTCTCCAATGCCATGTGTATTGCTAGAGGAAGATTCTACTTAGTAATCCTATCCAATTGTTGATTAGATAAATAATATTAATACTAGGAGCATTTCCCGTTCTAGCACGGTCTGCACATCTCTAATTCATCCATCATGTCAATCACAACTCATCTACAGAGTGCATCAGAGTGGTTAGGTGAAGATGCGTTTCCAGGATAATATACAGATAGACATGGGGATACATATCCCCAAAGCAATTCAGAATAATGACTCCAATGTGTGGCCTGTAGGGAAACCAAACATATATCTAAATAAATAAATGTCTGTTTTGATTGGGTGATGGTAAAAGATGATGCAAGGTTATTTACATGTTCAGCAGTTCTTTGGTTGGTAACATCATTCTTTAAAAATAGGTCTATTAATAATAATTAGCCTTAATAAAGGGCTTTTCATCCATAGACCTTGCACAGGGTCATTATTCCAACTCTATCGATAGGGAAACTAAAGCACACAAAGACTTGAAAGGCCCATTGTGGAAGGAGTCCTGGAACAAGATCTGATGACTCTTAGGTCAGGCATTGGTGCCCTATTCACTGGACCATGCTGCCTTCCACAGTTGGGCCAAACTCTCAATTTTTTTAAATCACCCACTAATGTTAAGTGTGTATCTTTCGGGGAAAGAACTGACCAACTCGTAGGGCTGGATTATTCCAAGGTCTTGAGCCTCTACTGCTCCCACTGATTTCAAGTTGTAGGTGCTTAGCATTGCTCCAGCACAGACTCTGCGTTTCTCAAGGCAGTCACTGAAAAAATGTACCATGCTAAATTGAAACCTGACTCTGTGTAATTCTGCGTGCCAAGGTGGACATTTGGCAAAATATTTCCCTAAACTAGTTTGTGCCTCAGTGAATCTGTGCGTAAAGTGGACAGGATCACAGGGTAGACCTGGTTTTCTAAAGTCTCTAGAGCGCTGAGGAAGAAAGATGTTTCACACCTGCTAAGGAATGTTGTGAAAGCAGTGTGGATGGCAGATTTAGGTTCTGCAGAATATAGGTTATTATGAAGATTATTCATTAGAATCATCCACATCTCGCATTCTGGGTAAAGAAAACTCTCCCACAGGAGCTCGTGAATGCTGTTTGCTTAAATCTGTAGACAGATTAGGACAGATGGTAAACTGTCCCCTTCTTCTCAATGAAGTGTTCACTCTGAAACCTAATGTTGCTGGTTTAAATACCAGGGAGGCTGATGATTTTACCATGAGTCACTTTTAATAGGAAAAGCAATCTCCTTCAGGACCAGAAGTACAACTTGGGTTTGGGGGCATAGGTTCAGTATTTCTCCCCCACACCACCATTAATATCCAGGGTAATTTTGGGGAACACTGGAAGAAGATGGAAATATAAACGCTATTACGTTAAAAAAAGTTAGAAGACTGTTAAGGTTGCAAAGTCAAAATCCCTGAAGTTAAGAAATGCCAGGTTTAAGCTTGACTGTGCAACTTAAATTTTTTTTATTACTTCTTCACACAATGCAAAGTCAAGCTGTGGAATTCCTTGCCAGGGGAAAGGCCAAAGGTATAACTGGGTACAACAAAGAATTAGATCAGTTCATGGAGGACAGGTCCATCAACGGCTATAAGCCAATGTGGTCTGGGTTGCAACCCCATGCTCTGGATGTCCCTAAACCTCTGAGTGCCAGAAGCTGGGACTGGATGACAGGAGATGGATCACTCTATAATTGTCCTATTTTGTACTTTTCCTTTGAGGCATCTCACCACTGTTGCAAGCCAGGACACTGGGCTAGTATGGCCATTCTAACGTTTTTATATTCTTCTGTTTTCCCTTTGATCTTATGGACTAGGGTACTGTTTTGTTGCATGGCCACAGACCTTTTTCCCATAAGACCCCTGCCTCAGTCAGTGCACATGATGAATGGTGTTCATGAATGCACAGCTATTCAATATTTCTTTTTAACCTGCTCCTTCAATGTGGGGCCCCTTGTGACACGCTGTATCACATGTGCACCCTTATGTGTGTTATTTGTGTATCATGCATATTCACTCTTACAGTGTAACTGTGCATTGTCTAACACAAAGTATGTCATGTACGGTGTTTTTGGAATGCTCACGGCATACTGAACATTAGTGTTATGGTAGCGTGTTTCCTGCCAGGTCATATGTACAGATATGAAACTCTGCTATGTCTTATCCCCAAATGTGTGTCACACGTGGCTTGAATAAATCCAGGCAAACACAAAGCTGAGGGTTCATGCCTCGCAGATGCACACGCACAGGAACAATGGACTGGCCTGAGCATCTGATAAAGCGATGCTCGTTTGATTCAATTGGAGGAAATCATGCCCATTGCCGGACACGGCCGATCACCCGACCCCAGGGGGTGATGAGGAAACATGTTAAAGGCAGAGGCGTTTTTGTCTCTGAGACTCTCCTTTGCAAACCATCTACGAAGCAACAAGCAACTGACAGACTGCCCACGGGGCGGAGGTTGGGGGGGCTTTCTGAAGGAGTCATCTCTGCCAGCCTGTGTGGTAAGATAACCTGAAAGGCTGAAAGGCTAATGAAGTGTTTAGTTTAGGATGCAATTTGTTTTAATTCTTCTTGATCAATCTGACTCATATTATTCAGGATTATAATCATTTAAAATCTTTCTGTGCTTAACACATGTATTTGTTTTATCTAAAGCAGTGTGTGTGTTTTGAGTGTGTATCGAGACACCATTGGGAGTGGCAGACTGGTGCACATCAATTTCTTTGACAAATTGACTTACCAATGAGCTTGCAGAGTCCAATAGGAAGCATTGAACTCTGTAAAACAGCAGTTCCTAGGGTTGCATCTGGACTAGGGATATTGGCTGGGGGGTCACACCATTGCATAAACCCATGAGTGGCTGGCCAAATCACTCACTCACTACGGTAGGAGTCGTTTATCTGCAGGAGTCTGTGAGTGAGCTGCTACAGACTGGGGACTGGGGACCGACGAGCTAGGCAGCAGTTCTGCAGAAAAGGACCTGGGGGTTACAGTGGACAAGAAGCTGGATATGAGTCAGCAGTGTGCCCTGGTTGCCAAGAAGGCTAATAGCATATTGGGCTGCATTAGTAGGAGCATTGCTAGCAGGTCGCGGGAAGTGATTATTCCCCTCTATTCGGCACTGGTGAGGCCACATTTGGAGTATTGTGTCCAGTTTTGGGCCCCCCACTACAGGAAGGATGTGGACAAGTTGGAGAGAGTCCAGCGGAGGGCAACAAAAATGATGAGGGGGCTGGAGCACAGGACTTATGAGGAGAGGCTGAGGGAACTCGGCTTGTTTAGTCTGCAGAAGAGAAGAATGAGAGGGGATTTGATAGCAGCCTTCAACTACCTGAAAGGGGGTTCCAGGGAGGATGGAGCTAGGCTGTTCTCGGTGGTGGCAGATGACAGAACCAGGAGCAATGGTCTCAAGTTGCAGCGGGGGGAGGTCTAGATTGGATATTAGGAAACAGTTTTTCCCTAGGAGGGTGGTGAAGCACTGGAATGGGTTACCTAGGGAGGTGGTGGAATCTCCATCCTTAGAGGTTTTTAAGCTGCAGTTGACAAAGCCCTGGCTGGGATGGTTTAGCTGAGGTTAGTCCTGCTTTGAGCAGGGGGTTGGACTAGATACCTCCTGAGCTCCCTTCCAACTCTAATATTCTATGATTCTATGATCTCCTGACTGAACTCCCAGATCTCAGGATTGATTTTTTTTTATGCTACTGTGATTCGCATGGGAACCTTCTCATCTTGTCCGAGTACGGTGGACCCACCAGGGTGAGCTCTGTCTCCTACTTCCAGAACAGCACCCGGAACCAGTCCAACATCCCAGACTAGGTCTGGCCGTGCTCCCCCCCCCCGGGACTAATCCTCCCTGTCCTGGACCAGGCCTGCCTCCTCCACCCCCCTCCAAGAGGCCTAAACCCCTGACCCTGGACTTGCACCCTGCTCACAACGCACACACACACCGGGTATTACCTCCCCCACACCCTGGGCCTGTCCCTACACCTCCTTTGCGCAGGGCCTATCCCCATCTCCACCCCAGAC
Source organism: Emydura macquarii macquarii (assembly GCF_026122565.2). Lineage (NCBI taxonomy): Eukaryota > Metazoa > Chordata > Testudines > Chelidae > Emydura > Emydura macquarii. The sequence goes on along the minus strand of NW_027130850.1, from coordinate 169,073 downwards.
AAAGACACTGCCGCCCAAACCGGGGACTGCCCCCACACACACCCCAGGCCTGCCCCTAAAACTCCCTCGGCGGGGCCTATCCCCACCCCCAGCCTGGGCCTGTGCCCTACCCCCCCATGCTGTGTCCTACCCTCTCACTCCGGGCCTACCCCATACACCCCAGGGCTTGGCCTGCCACCACACCCGCACCCCAAGGCTTCAAGCTCCCCTCCCTCCAGGGCCAGGCCCCCGCACACAAGACGAGCTGTCCAGCAAACGTGGCGGGGACGGGGAGGAATTTTTTTTTTTTAAGTTTTTAATAAAGCGTGTTCCGATGCAGTAATAGAGTTGTTGTAAAGCGCTCTGACCTGTTTGAAATCACATCAGCCACTAGTGAGCTTTATTAAAGCACCTGGCCATGTAGCGAGATGGGTTTAGGTCTGGGGGAAAATAGCAACTCCTGATTTATATCCCAAATCTCTCGCTTTTTCAGCATTCATCTCTTGACTTCTGAGCCGGTGGTGTTCTCAAGGAGCACCCGACCGGTGGATCTGTGACAGTGTGTGATCCCAGGGATGGAAGAGCCTTGTGAGTAGGGGTCTGACTGAGGACACGGACAGAACTGGGGATCCTGGCAAAGCCCATCACAACCCAGGTACGTTGGCTGAGCTCTGTCACGGAGGCCTAGAAACCTGGAATTTCCTTTCACTCGCTGTGTCTGGGCCCTGCTGCCTTGGCTAACCTAGTGGGAATCTCCAGTTTCTTTCCTGCAATCCACACACTCCCTTACATTCCCTCACTAGGGGGGCTCTGGTGGAATTTATGAATGAAGGGACAGACTTTCACAGCAGCCGGCACAACTGACTTGACCCTTTTTACTTTACAGATCAGGGGGCTGCTTGACATAGGAACAAACCCTCCCTTTCCTTTGTCTAACTTTAATCCATGCCTCTGACTTTCTTTTCTAACCAGCCCCGATGGGACTGCCGCCAAGACCTGCAGTTCCCAACAACGTTTCCATGCTAATGGCCGTCCTGGGACCCATTACAATTACTTTGTTTCTGCCAATGGCCCTTAATTCCCTGAGAGCTTTGACAAACCTCCAGGCAACGGGCAGATCTCATCTGGTCCTAACCTTCCTCAGAGTGCTGATTAAGGCTCCTGCAGTCATAACAACCTGTGTGTCGGCCTGTAAATCCCTACAGAGCCCCAGGTGTACCTGGCTAATTGGAGAGGTTTTGTTTTAGTTAGTAGCTGTGTTGCTAATGGGGATGATTTTAATAAGCACATAGTGAAGTGAGTTTTTTAAAACAATTATTATTTTTATCCTAAGCAAGAGTCAATGAAATTAACGTGTTTCAAATGAAATTGATCAGAGTTCCTTCAGGCTGGGGATTTGTCACTGCAGAGCTGTGATCAGACAGGTAGAAACAGCAGCACCCTTAATAAGGTCAAGCAACTTACACACTATGGACAAACTTTTCATTGCCACTTCTCTGATCAGCTACCAGAGAAAAAGAACAAGTCTGTCTCATTAGCGGAGTGTGACAGTCACACAGCAAGCCACTTACCAGCTGCAATTCCCACCAGCTTTGCCTGTGAAATCAGCCGCACTCAAAGTCAGAAGGAATATTCTTTAATTATAAAAAATCATGATATATTTTTAAAGAGACTTTAGTGCACAGGACTGTGAAATGCACCCGCTCAGTAGCCCTTGTCCACTGAAGTCCACCTTCCACAGGGATTGGCCCATTTGTAATAGATAGATAGATAGATAAAGGGGGTGTATGGAGATAGATAGAGGTAGGAGAGGGTGTATGGGGATAGATAGATATATATAGATAGATAGATAGATAGATAGATAGGTAGATAGATAGATAGATAGATAGATGGTCATACATTGTCTTGGTCAAATCTGGGCCATGTGCCAATTCCTCCCCATTGCAGAGTGTGCTGTCATTTCCAAGGCAAAGCTTTGGCGTGGGTTCTATTTGATGCAATATTGACTTGTTTATTAAAAAATCCAATGATGTGGCATCCAGAAACCGCTGCTTCTCCTGGTACCTGTAGGTTTATCTCTTTGACTGGGCCCACACTCATGGTCCTGGAGTCACTGTATTTCCTGTGTATACTATATGAGCTAGCATTTATAATGAAGGTCAGAAAATGGCAGACGACATCAAGGTTGAGATTTTCAAAGGGGCCTAAGGGATTTACATGCCCAACTGCCATTGAAAGTCAGTGGGCGTCAGGAGTCTAAGATTTCCAAAAGTATTTATGCATCTTAAGGCAGCTACTGGGATTTACAAAATTGCCTGAATAGGTTGGGTTCCTAGGACCAGATTTTCAAAGATATTTGATGGAAGGTAAGTGCCTGAAGAACTTTAAAACTAGAGCCCACAACTCCTATTGACCTGCAATGGGAGTTAGACATCTAACCTTCTTACAGGGTTACAGGAATCCAATAGGCATCTATCTGCATCTTTAGGTGCCTAATAACCTTTGCAAATATGGCCTTAACTCCCTTAGATTCCTTTGAAAATCCCAGGCCACAGCCTTTGTTTGGCAACCACAGAAGTGAACGGGAGTCTTGCCTTTGACTCAGCGGGAGTAGGCCCCAGGAGAATTGTTGCAATACATATATGTTGGGCGTATTATATACAACATTAATGGGTAGTGTATACATGGTATTAATATAATATATATTATGTCTATAAGCCATTGGCTCAGGGGGATTTTGACTGATATATATATATGTGATTAGGGAGCTGGAGAACATGATTTATGAGGAGAGGCTGAGGGAACTAGGCTTGTTTAGTCTGCAGAAGAGAAGAATGAAGGGAAATTTGATAGCAGCCTTTAACTAACTGAAAGGGGGTTCCAGGGAGGATGGAGCTAGGCTGTTCTCAGTGGTGGCAGATAACAGAACAAGGAGCAAAGATCTCAAGTTGCAGTGGGAGAGTTCTAAGTTGGATATTCGGAGAAGCTTTTTCCCTAGGAGGTTGGTGAAGTACTGGAATGGGTTACCTAGGGAGGTGGTGGAATTTCCATCCTTAGAGGTATTTAATGCCCAGCTTGACAGAACCCTCGCTGGGATGATTTAGTTGGGGTTGGTCCTGCTTTGAACAGGGGGTCGGACTAGATGACTTCCTGAAGTCCCTTCCAACCCTAATCTTCTATGTTTCTATGATCATGTCTTTGCTTTATAGCTTTCTCATTTACCAGAATAACTTGCTATTTTTTTTGCAGAAGAGATCAAGTTGAAGACAGTTGATTGCTGACTTGGTTTTGGAGGGCATGTAGTTTTCAGTAAAATATGATGCTTATAGAAATAGTAATGGAAGATTTGGAGCTGTACTGTCAAGTAGAAAACCAAAATGTATGTTTTAAAAGTAGGCTTAGCTCTATTTTTTAAGCATTAAATGTTAAGAGCTTAGAGTGAGGCCTAGTAGAAGTTGGCAGTTGGTATAAGATAGAAAGAGTCTTATGTGCCTGACTGACCGTTATAGAATCAGACAGTCTTCGCCTAACGTTATAAAATGTAGCAATATGTATGTTGTGATAGTTTAGCAATGCATTTGGTGAGAAATAGGTAAACCACAAACGAACCGATGGTAGCATCTTAGGGGCTTTTTGCAATAAGAGCTGTCTGCATCAATGTCTCAAAACTATTGGAAATGGTTGTGTTAACTGTTTGAAATGTTATTATTGTCAAGTGGAACACTACATATGGACAACCAGAACCCTAAAATTGGTTTCCCAGATTACCAGATATGAAGAGGTGGCTGAGATTTGACTTGATCAGATATGGTCCCAGGTATATGTGGATGGAATGGGAAAAGGGCTTCAAAAGTTTGTCAAACTTATTCCTGGCTGGAACATTGGGATGATGACATGGGACAATCGGGTAGGAAGCCTGGTCCAGCTCCTTCCTCTTGGTGTGATCTCCAGCTACTTTTTCTTCCTTCTTTGTTTTGAGTGGTCGCTATAAAATTGTAAGTATGTGCAATGTAAGACTGTAAGTATCAACAATGCAGAAAACCACTTGATTGCACTTATCCTAGTGGGATTTTCCAAAAAACACCAGTGGTGGGATTTGTGCACGCACAGGCAGTAACATAGGCACGTAGGGAACAGCTACTGTGAAAATTTAGATGTCAGGCACATTTAGGCACCTTCAGTGTTGGGGAGAAATTGAGTGAGCTTTCTGTAAATCCCAGGGGAACCAGATTCTAGGATTTAGGTGTCTGAAATGGCACCTATGACAGCCTAGATCCTGTTGCCTGGTGGGATTTTCAGAAACTTTGAGGTGCCTAAATCCCATTGAAATCAGTGAATTTCAGGTACCTGGGTGCTTTTGAAAATCCCACCAGCCACCTAAAAATCTGGCTCAGAGCACTTCTGAAAATTCTATCCCCAGATCCTATTGAATTCCAATGGGAGTTGGGCACCTACCTCCTTTAGGAGCCTCTGAAATGCCAGCCTTATTTTTTATCCATTTAGGGCTTCATCCACTACTCTGAAAAAGGATACTTATCAAGTGATCACAATTCTGTGCCAGATATTCACAAACCTCTGTAAAATATCCACTCCCACGGATGGCTGTGGGTTATCCTTGTCTACCAGCTCTGCCCCCAATACACATGTACAGGGATTTCAAAGATTCAGAGACTTCAAGCCCAGAAGGGACTATTGTGATCATCTAGTCTGACCTTCTGTAGAACACCGGCCAGAGAGCTTCCCCAGAGTCACTGCTCGAGCAGATCTTTTATTGAAAACATCCAATCTTGATTTAAAAATTGCCAGCCATGGAGAATCTGCCATGCCCCTTGATAAATTGGTCCCATGGTTAATTACTCTCACTGTGAAAAATAATGCCTCATTTCCAGTCTGCATTTGTCTAGCTTCAACTTTCAGCCATTGGATTGTGTTATATATTTCTTGCTAAACTGTAGAGCCCATTATCAAATATTTATTGCCCATGTATCTACTAATAGACTGTAATCAAGTCATCCCTGTTATGCTAGGCCTCAGGCCTCATACCTGGCCTGTTATACTAGGCCTCAGCCTGCCTGTTATACTGGCCAGGCTTGGCCTCAGGCCAGGCTCGGGCCATATAGACTTTATAAACCATAGGCAGAGCTGCAAGGAGAAAAAATGTCTCCATTCAGTGTCTGAACTGAAAGCTAAGATTAAAAAAGGGAAAAAAAAAAGGCTCAGACCAAACAAAAAGTTTTATTTGACCCAAATTGCAGTTTAAAAAATCAAATCGAAAAAAAATTCAAAGTCGTTTCAAATAAACAACTCAAACTGTTTTGTTTAGAAAAAGTCTTTTTTTTTTTAAATTTCCTTGCCAAAACAATTCAGTGAATTTGACCCAAATTAGCAACATGTTTTCGATCACCCACATCATGTATTTTTTGGAAAAAGGAAGTTTGAAAAATTTCACCCGGCAGTACACAGAACCCATACCTTAAACTCCACCCTGAGACCCATGGATTCATTAGAGTGACCAATAGCCATCATGTTAGAAATAATTGGTGAGAACATGAGAACTGCTGGAAGGATTTGGATGCTTAATTCCTAAGAAAGACCATGGTGAGTCAGACCAATGGTCCATAGCCCTGTATCCTGTCTTCCAACAGTGGCTAATGCCAGGTGCTTCAGAGGGAATGAATAGAACAGGTAACCATCAAGTGATCATTCCCATCAACCATTCCCAGCTTCTAGCAAACAGCAATCCCTGGCTATCCTGGATAATAGTCATTGATGAACCTATCCTCCATGAACTTATCTACCTCTGCTTTGAACCCTGTTATAATCTTGGCCTTCACAACAGCCTGTGGCAAGGCGTTTCACAGGTTGACTGTGCATTGTGTGAAGAAAGACTTCCTTTTGTTCATCTTAAACCTGCTGCCTATTCATTCCATTTGGTGTCCCCTAGTTCTTGTGTTATAAGAAGGACTAAATAACACTTCCTTATTTACTTTCTCCACAACAGTCATGACTTTATAGACGTCTATCATATCTCCCCTTGGCCGCCTCTTTTCCAAGGTGAAAAGTCCCAGTGTTAGTAATCTCTCCTGACCTGGAAGCTTTTCCATACCCTTAATCATTTTTGTTGCTCTTTTTGGTACCTTTTCCAATTCCAATATATCTTTTTTGAGATGGGGTGACCAGATAAGCACAGTATTCAAGATGTGGATGTACCATGGAATTATAAAGAGGCAATACACTATTTTGTATCTATCTGTATCTATCTGTTCCTACTACAATCAGTAGGAGCTGGGTGCTGAATTCCCCTAGGCAGCTTTGAAAATCCCAAGCCTTAAGATTTATTCAAGTGTCAACCACTTGGTAAGGATTGCAGTCTTGGATGCTGTTCTCATTGGCGCCCTGCCATTCCAACCTGCAGGTCTCTAAGCTGAGTTCAACTATCACATATATTCAAGGTTAACCTGACCCCCTTCTCTGGGCCAGGCTATGCCCTCTCCAGCATAGGGGCACACAGTTGCATGGTACAAGACTTGGGATGGAAGCGCAGAATTCAGCATCCTGCATGAGCATGACACTAAGCCAGGAACTGATGAATCATTGGACTCACATAAGATGAGGGATGAAAACACAGTACATGTAATAGACATAAACAAACATCGGAGACACTTTCTGCATGTGATGATCCTGGCTCTCGGCCCTGAGCTGAGCCCAGGAGGTTCCCCTTCCTCTCAGCCTTTGATCTCCCTTGAGTTTCAAGAAACAAACAAACTCAGAGATGCCAATTTTTTGCCTTTGAGCCTCTGCTTCTGAGTCTGAACAAGGCTCCAGGGAGTGTCTCATTATCAGTCCTCAGAGAACGGACATGGATAAATCTTCTGCCCACAGTGCCAACCCTTTGCTACCAGAGCAACCCAGAATCAGCCACACAGTAAGCAAGAAGTCTGAGTTTATTGATGTTCCGTCTCAGTGAGAACAATGAAAGGGCCTTCACTAGCTGAGCATTTGGCATCCCGATAAGACAGTGATAGATAGCTAGCTAGCTAGATAGATAGATAGATAGATAGGTGGTGTGTATGCGGATAGATAGATAGATAGATAGATAGATTCAATGACATAATTCCTTTTGTGACCAGGCATCTCCTGAAGTTGGGAAGCAAACACAGCATCAGCTGAGAGAAAGCCAGCCTTCTCCGCACCGTAAATTGACCGCTGGCATTAAATCCCTGGGGTTTTTAAGAGGTTGAAGTTAACTGTATAAATGTGAATGACAAGGTCCACATTTCACTGTGAATTAAATCAGCCTGGTGTAACTAATTTCATCGGACCCAGGGCAACCACATTTAATATTTTTAATCCATCATTACTCATTGCTGAAGGTGCAATATGAATGGAGACCTTGGTCCCAGTTTCTGCATTGCTAGCATCTGGCCCTATAACTTTGGGCAAATGATTTAACATCCGTGACCCCCTGGTTCCCAGTGTGTAGAAAAGGTGCAAACCAGGGACAAGCCCAGTGAGGTCAGTGGGGTTGTGCTGCAGTCACTGAGGTCAGAGTCAGGCTTTTAGACTTTTTTAGGGACACTTAGATAGAGTCCATGGAGCCGGATGGCCAGATCTTTAAATGCATTTAGGAACCTAGTGGGATTCTCAAAAGAACCTAGGGCACCTAAAACCCATGAAAATCAATGGATGTCAGCACCTGAAAAACCCACTCATCACCTAAATACATTTAAAATCCTGGCCCTACATCCTTAATCCACTGTGGGGTCCAGGGAGAGGAAGAACTTGTCTCCAATTAGAACAGGTCAGGAATCTTTCAGTGAAATGGGGGGAGGGGGGGGTTAAATCAGAAAATATGGATGGTCAAAACCAAGCCATTTTGCCAAAATGTATCAGTGTCAATGAAACTTTCCTGGGGAAGGTTTCTCAGGTCCAGGCTGGAATTTCTGCTGAAAAGAAGCGAGCAATCCACTCTAGCATAGCTCAGTGCTTAACGCTCTCCCCTAGGATATGGGAGAACCAGCTTCAAGTCTCTCCTCTTAATCAGGGACACGAAGGCTCCGGCTACACAGCGATAAAAGCCCTGTGCTGTGGCCGTGGCTGGCAGCTGCAAGTTTTTTACAGCTTTGCAGACATACATAAACTGCCCACACCCCAGGTGCGTGCCCCGGCCACCAGGCTATTTCATTTCATTTTGATTCCACATCACAACAAAATCAAATGTTTGGGACGCTTGTTTTCTGGTCAGCCCTAGCTCTGCCATGCCAGGATGTTGTCTAACAACAGGCTCACCACTTCATGTCTTTGTGCCTCACTGTTCCCAGATTCATAGATTCCCAGGCCAGAAGGGACCCTTGTGATTATCTACGCTGACCTCCTGTATCACTCAGGTCAGAGAACTGCCCCAAAACAATTCCTAGATCTGTTCTTTTAGAAAAAACATCCAATCTTGATTTAAAAATTCTCAGTGCTGGAGAATCCACCAAAACGCGTGGTAAATTGTTCCCATAGTTCATTGCTCTCACTCTTAAACATGTACACCTTCTTTCCAGTCTGAATTTTTCTACCCCTGAACTTTCAGCCATTGGATTGTGTTAGATCTTTCCCTGCTAAATTGAAGAGCCCATTTGTTCTTCATGTGGATACCTAGAGACTGTAACCAAATCACCCATTAAGCTTCGCTTTGTTTAGCTAAATAGATTGAGTTCTTTGAATCTATCTCTATACAGCCTTTTTTCTAACCCTCTAATCCTTCTTGTGGGTCTTCTATGAACCTTCTTTAATTTATCAATGTCCATCTTGAATTGTGGGCATCAGGAATGGACACAGTATTCCTTCGCCAGTCACACCAGTGCCAACAATCACTCAAGACTTCTAAAGAAATTCAAATATGAAATGGCAGAACTACTAGCTGTGATATATATCCTATTGCATCAATAGCCTCTGTACAAGATAACTGGAGGATGTTGTGATACGACCCATGCCCAGGGTAGCCAACTGATAATGCCAAGGTCAGGGCAGGCTGCAAAAGGAGAGCAGATTCTCCCCACGCTGGTGGGTGACACTGAAGCCCGGCTTCCCAACCAGCCACGAACTGCTTCTGATTACCCCACACTGGATATCACGAAGCCAGTCCACAAATGCCCACAGCCCCCTTCACTTCATTTCAGCTCCAGGCTCCCAAATCAGCACCAGGTCCAGCAAAGAGACCAGTTACTTAAACTCTCTGCTCTTTGCTAAAAAGGTTCCCTCTGACCCCAAAGGGTCAGCCACAGCACCAGAGCAATGTAAGTTTGGATCTTACCTAAAATACCATGCTATCAGCCAGTCCTTTAGTGTCTAAACTAAAGGTTTATTGTAAAAGGAAAGAAATAAATCATGAGAGAAATGTTAAAGGGTTAAAGTAAATCACAGATATACAAATGATTAAAAGTCCATATACTTCAGGTTTCTGGAAGAAATGTGGAGTTGCAGGCTTGTGTAGTTCTCTCTGGTTCACATCCAGTACCTGGATGGGTCTAAGTCCTTCAGTTCAGTTGCAAGATGAATTGGTCCAGAGATAGGTGTATGTCTGCAGACTGGACAGGAACAAAGACAAAATGGTTTCTCTGGCTTGATCTTATAAACCCTCTCCTCCGGCCATGCGGCCTGTGGGCAGTCACAAGACCCAAAATGGAGTCCATAGTCACATGGACCAATCCTGGTGACTCCTCTGGTGTGCCTGGGGTCCATAGTCACATGGGACAGTCCTGATGCTTCATCAGGTAGGCTGCCTGCAATGGAGTCCAGAGTCACGTAAGCAGGTTCTGGTGACTCAGTGGTGATGCTGGCCTCTTCCTCAGGGCCCCTTGCACCTGGGAATGCCTTAATGGGCCATTATGCAGGCCATTGTTCTGCAGACTTCCTATCTGGGGTGTTGCCCAGGCAGAGCAGTTTGAAATACAGACATCTCAAATACATCTATAACTTCCATTTCAAATATCACACGTGAACATAAGTATTATTATCTTACTCAGCACATTATAACCTTCCTAACAGTACCTGACATGGCATATCCCACATGGATTATTATGATTCTGCCATACTGATGTCACCCAATATACTAAATGCCCCCCCACTCAAGCCAGCCCGCATGACAGATGTAATGCCGAGTTTTCAGAAAGGCAAAAGAAGTGATTCTAGTACCAGGCAATTTGGTTGGAACTGTAGTAAAGGACAAAATTATCAGACACATCGATAAACACGATGCATTGGGAAGAGTCAAAATGGCTTTTGTAAAGGGAAACCATGTCTCACTAACAAACATGTGGACAAGGGGGATCCAGTCAATATAGTGTACATAGACTTTCAGAAAGCCTTTGACAAGGTCCCTCATCAAAGGCTCTTAAGCAACATAGGCAGTTATGGGGTAAGAGGGAAAGTCCTCTTATGGATCAGTAACTGGTTAAAAGAGAGGAAATAAAGGGTAGGAATAAAAGGTCAGTTTTCACAGTAGAGTGAGGTAAATAGTGGGGTCCCCCAAGGATCTGTCCTACAACCAGTGCTGTTCAAAAGATTCATACATGATCTGGAAAAAGGGTAAGCACGTAAGTGGCAAAATTTGCAGATGATACAAAACTACTCAAGATAGTTAAGTCCAAAGCTGACTGTGAAGAGTTACAAAGGGATCTCACAAAGCTGGGTGACTGGTCGAGAAAATGGCAGATGAAATTCAGTGTTGATAAATGTGAAGCAATGCACATTGGAAAACATAATCCCAACTATACATACAAAATGCTGGGGTCTAAATTAGCTGTTACCACTCCCAAAAACTCTTTAAGTCATTGTGAATATTTCTCTGAAAACATCTGCTCAATGTGCAGCAGCAGTCAGAAAAGCTAACACAATGTATGGAAGCATTAGAAAAGAGATAGATGATAAGACAGAAAACATCTTAATGCCATTATGTAAATCCATTGTTTGCCCATACACCCTGAATACTGCATTCAGTTCTGGTTGACTGTCTCAAAAAAGATATATTAGAATGGGGAAAAATACAGACAAGGGTAACAAAAATTATTAGAGTATGGAACAGTTTCCATATGACTGTGGAGCTTAGAAAAGGGATGATTGAGGGGGAATATATAGAGGTCTATAAAATGGTGCAGAGAAAGTAAATAGGGAAGCATTATTTATCCCTTCACATAACATAAGAACCAGGGGCCACACAATGAAATCAATAGGCAGCAGGTTTAAAACAAACGTAAGGAAGTATTTCTTCACACAATGCCCTGTCAACCTGTGGAACTTGTTTCCGGGGATGTTGTGAAGGCAGAAACAGAATAGGATTAAAAAACAAAACAACTAGATACATTCATAGAGGATAGGGCCATCAATGGCTGTTAGCCAAGATGGTCAGGGATGCAACCCCATGCTTTGGGTGTCCCTCAACCTCTGACTGCCAGAAGCTGGAACTGGACAACAGAGTTGAATAATGATCACTCTATACATTGCCCTGTTCTGTTCATTTCCTCTGAAGCACCTGGCATTGGCCACTGTCAGAAGACAGGACACTGGGCTAGATGGACCCTTGGTCTGACCCAGTTTGGCCTTTCTTACGTTCTTATTTTCAAATACAGAGATAAAATAACCTCTCTACTCCAACTCGAGATCCCCCTGTTTATTCATCCCATTAGCTCTCTTGGAGGCAGCATCACACTGGGAGCTCTTGTTCAACTGATATTTTCATCATGACCACCAAATCTTTTTCAGGGTCACAGCTTCCCAGGACAGATTCTCCCATTCTGTAAGTATGGCCTATGTTCTTTCTCCCTAGGTGAATTCATTTACATTTAGCCATATTAAAGCACATACTAGTTGCTTGCACCCAGTCTACCTTTTTGTGTTCAGGTGTTACAACTACAGATGGGCCCTGAAGGTGAGATAGGCAGGAAACACCTAGATCCAGAATACCCCTGGGTCTGAGGCGTATGCCTGGATGCCTTGACTGAGGCAGCACCTTGGCCTGCTCACCAGCCGGTTTTTAAGCACCCAGAGGACTTTACCAGTGGGAAGTTAGGGACCTAGGCCCAGATGGTTAAAGGTATTTAGGTGCCGGGTGGAACTTTCAAATGAACCTGGGTGCCTCACACCCATTGGAATCAATGAATTTTACACACCTGGATCCATTTGAAAATCCCACCAAGTGCCCAGAAACATGGAACAATCTGAAGTAAGGCAGCAGCTGAGTGCGGGTTTGGTGATGGTCCGTGGGGCACGAATGTTTAAGTGAGGTGCCTAAAATAGCATTTGGGGGCCTGAACCCCTTTGTGAATCGAGCCCTTAGTCAGTAAAATGATCAGACAGGGCTTAAAATAAACACAAGCAGCAGGTCTGTTGTGTAAGAAGATGCCAGTAAAGTTACGCCCTGTGTATCTGTATTGTAAGCCTTGTAATTACATGGAGATGGAGAAGAAAGGGAAGAGACGTGTTATTTACCTGCACTGCAGTATGTGTCCTAAAGAGTAATACATGAAAGCAGTCTCCATCTATCTTCTGTTTCTCCTACCATGACCACTGCCCATTGCTCTTCCCTCTGCAGTGTACATCCACAGAAGATATGTCCAACCAAACCACTGTGACTGATTTCTTTCTCCTGGGTTTCTCTGACACGCGGGAACAGCAGATTTTACACTTCCTGCTGTTTCTAGTGATTTACGTGACAGCCCTGCTGGGGAATCTTATAGTCATCACCGTCATAGCCTTCGACTGTCACCTTCACACCCCCATGTACTTTTTCCTGAGCAATTTATCCTTCCTCGACCTCTGCTACATCTCAGTCACCGTCCCCAAGTCCATGGCCAACTCCCTCACCAACAACAGACTCATCTCTTTCTCTGGATGTGTCACCCAAGTCTTTCTGGTTTTAACTTTTGCAGCAGCAGAGTTGTTCTTCCTCACAGTGATGGCGTATAACTGCTACGTTGCAATCTGCCACCCTCTGCATTACAAAGTGATTATGAACAGGGGCACCTGCGCCCAGATGGCAGCGGGTTCATGGATCAGCAGCATGATCTTTTCTGCATCCCAAACAGCTAATACCTTTAGGTTACATTTCTGCAGGTCCAATGCTGTCGCTCAGTTTTACTGTGATATCCCACAGCTGCTAAAGATCTCTTGCTCAGATTCACACGCTATTGTAATAATCATGTATGTCCTTGGGTCTCTCCTAGATGCAGTCTGCTTTGCACTGATAACTGTGTCCTACGTGCACATCTTCTCCACAGTGCTGAGAATCCCCTCTGAGCAGGGCAGGTACAAAGCCTTCTCCACCTGCCTTCCTCACATGGTTGTTTTTGCTTTATTTATCGGGACTGCATCATTTATGTACATGAGGCCTAAGACAAATTCTTCAACCACTCTGGACCTGATAGCCTCCGTGTTCTATTGTGTTGTACCACCACTAATGAATCCAATCATTTACAGTCTAAGAAACAAAGAGATAAAAGCGTCTGTAGGGAAAATGACACGCAGGATATTTTTTCTCAAGAAAAATGAATTCCTCACACTGAACTCCAAGCGTCCACTCGGAAAAAAATGTTCCCATGTTGCACCTGGTACGATAGGTCAGGCTGACTTTGTTTGAGGACCAGACTATGTTCATGGTAGGAACGCAACCTGGTGTTTTGCCTATTCTTATTTTGGCTGAGATTTTTTTTAAATATGAAGGAAATATGGTCCAAATTTTCAAAGCATCTAAGTGCCTCAGGAGCCGAAGTCCCATTTTCAAGCAAGACTTTGGCACGTTTGAAAATGTTATGCTTAGGTGATCAAATCTCGATGAGTTTTCGATAGAATGTGGGCATCTAATTATCTTTTGGCCCTTTGAGAAATCCCAGAAAGAGCTAACTGACATTTTTCCATTTTCTATTTCAAAAGGTCTGCTTAAAATTTACTTTTTGTTTCAAACTGTAATTTCCAAATTTAAAAAAAAATGTTTTTTTTTTCATTTCAGAATGCTTTTTCCAAATAAAAAACGTTGAAATGTTTTGAATGTCCAGCCTGTAAAGGAGAACGTGACCACAAGGCCACCAATCTGCAGCTCCCGTGAGACGCTGAGGTGGCATTTCCAAGTAGAGAGTCCCTTTTCTCCTGAAAGTTTCCAGTTTTCACAAGAAAAATTGTGGGGGTGTTTGTTTTCCGGAGAGAGCAGGCATTTTCTGCAAAATGATTCATCTGCTGGAAAACTGAATTTTCCATTGAAAAACAGATTTGGCAAAAAATGTTCAACCAATGTTCAAATGTCAGTGCAGCACAGACAGGCATTGACCAGAAATATTTGCCCTCAGTAAGAATAACCATGAGACGGCATTGGTCCCCTTTCATGCAGCTAAGGGAGATTGGGCTGTGTGCAGAGAAAACTCACTGGTTTCTTCTCTTGCTGATAATGAGACAGGCACCCACGGACCATGGAGAATACATTCTCTTATCACCCACATAGGGGGTTCCTGCAGAGCGGGGCTGAAGCCCGTTGGTCAGGAGCCGGGTGTGGAGGAAGGGCATCTAGCCGCCACCTCTGCCTTTACATGTTCTTTTGAAAATAAGACTTCAGCCTGGGGCGTTCACATGAGCCTAAGGGATTTAGACACCAACCTTCCACAGTGTTTCAGTGGGACGTGTGCATCGCCAAGTCCTTTAGGTGCCTTTGAAAATTACCGCTTTCTGCCTCGTGGGCTGCGGATTGGTTTGACAGTGAAGGAAAACAGAACAGGCAGGGGAGGGGGCATGGGCGGAAGCCCTTGGTCCTGAAAAGCCCTTGGTTGTTGGTTGTTATCAGGGTATCGTCTGCAGCCCGTAAAACGTCTTGTTTCCTCCATAAGCCCACTGGGCCAAATCCATCCCTGGTGCAACTCCCTGGAATCCAGCGGACTCACACCTGCTGGATTTGGCCCAGTCTCAAGCAGTTTTCTACCCAAGCCCGGCAATGTCCCCTGGGGATAACCACAGCTCTGGGTTCCCAACAGGCCGTGTGCCTGGAGAATTCTCCACATGGCCTGTGAGCTCTGCTTCCTATCAGCATCTGAATCCCTGGGCTGGCGTCACAGCCTCACTGTGCCCCGAACCCTTTGTGAATCTAGCCCTTGGAGTAAATTGGCCGAGAGCCATGCAGTCAGTGCAGCGAGATGGATTTACGCCAAGTGGAGCTCCGGCCTGCAGCGTGCATGTTCTAAACTGATTTAGTTCCCCTCAAATATCACTCACCGCTGCGTTGGAACAGCCTGGGTACCACTGAGTTTCCACATACGCCCCACATAGTGGGAAGCGTGGCTGGAGCTCCGCGCACAGCTGAAATTCACCCGTAGAGGCGGATCCCCGGCTGGTAAAAGCAGCCTCACTCCACTGAAATAAACAGGGCTGCCCGCACGTATCCCAGCTGGGGACCTTGCCTCAGCAAAGGAAGCTAAGCTAAACGAGGCCAAGGTTTTTAAAAGAGTTTAGGGGAGTTACGTGCCCAACTCCTCTTGGATGGGAAAAACGTAGCCCCAGCAACGTGCCAAAGGTGAGCCAGAAACTCTGTGCAGAGCTAGACAGCGAAGCTTCATCTCTCCCATCACTGTCCAGTGCCCTTAACCACAATCCCATCCACGTGCCACTGGAAGTCCCGTATCTCTGCCCAAGCCAGCCTCCTAGTGCCAGAATGAGCTCCCTGTCCGGTTACCAAAGACGCCACCTTCTCCTCCCGTTTTCACTGCAATCGTTTCTTCTTTCACGTGCTTCACATAAAATGAAGAGAGCTGGTTGAAAAACGGGAATATTTTCGTGACAACAGGTCCTTCTTTCCCATCGAAATTCAAACACTTTGCGACCAGCTCAGGGAATAAAAAAACAGCATGAATTAGCTACTCTCACCGCCCGGTTTGTAGAGTATCCTTTTTATCACGGACTGTAATTTCTTTAGGACAGGCATCACGGGTACTTCTGTTTGTTAGCGCTGGGGATTTTTTTTCCCATGAAAACTTTTTCTAGTTTGAGAGCGTGGTTACATCATGACAGAAATTTTCTGTGGTGGAAGCTGTATTTTGGATGGTGCTCAGATAGCACCTGCGGGCACCTCCCCAGAGTCAGCGCCGCGCTGAGTACAGATTTTCCCAAAAACCTCTGCTCCCGTTTAGGCAATGAAAAAAGCCAGGTTTTCAAAAATGCCCATCCGCCAGCAACTCCTGAGTGGCGCTGGAGACAGGTTTTTGACACAGCTCATCACCTGCCATGCTGAGCTGTTTTGCAAATGTGGCCCTTCATTTGTGCCAGGCCTAAATGTACAGATTATCCACCCACCATCTCCCTGGGCTCTATGGGAAGGCAGTGGAAAGACACACTCATCCTCTCTGCCTGAGTCTGCAGAGAGCCTGAGACAGTAGCTATCTGTGGAGGGAACTGCGCCATTCATCTTAATGGCGTGTTGGCTCCACTGGCTTGGGGCGGGCCCCACTCCCCCGACCTCAGCAAGGGACACTGCTCTGCATTACAAGAGTGTTATATAAATGACAGATGTCTGTATCTTTGCCAATAGTTAACGAATGAGACGTCAGCAGGTGGCGCTCCTGAGTGTGCAGCTTTGGGGGAGTGATCCAACTTCTTGTTGTGCATGCACTGCAAATGTCGGCCTCTGTGCTGCCTGATTTCCACACAGCTCTGAACAGGCATCAAGCCGAGGGCCTCCACTTGATTGAAACATGGAGACAGAGTAAACAAGCATTGTGCCCCTCCCAGCTGCCGTCCAAACGCAGGGACAGGGGCCCTCAAGCCACTTCTTGGATGTGAGAGAGAAAGAGACACCATGGCACCCTCCCGACCCCTCGCCAATCTGCTACCCATATTACATACAATTCCACTTCAGCCGCCTTGTTGTATTGCAATGGTGCTCTGTGTGACAGGGGGCTGCCTCGATAGGAAATTCATGCAAAAGTAAAATAAAATGGGGCTGTGTTTTCATGGAGTTTTGGCTGATAAATCTTCCTTTGTGCCATTAAAAACACACTTGCAAAGAAGGACACAACTTGCCGTAGACCTAAGTGGTGATCAGATGGTGACAGACAGGTTGTGGGGACCGGCTAGAACAGTTTATTGCACCATGAAGTATTCAAACAGATACAACCTTGAGTAGAGACTGAAGTCGCTTGCACCTCCCACTGTAGCCATACTCATGAGATGAAAAATTACGGTTTTGCCATAAGGGGACGCAGTTTGTGATCCCAGCCACCACTGGCTTCAGGAGGGAGAAGGCCGGAAATAACCCCGTCCACTTCTTACCCATCAGTTTGAGACAGCAATCGGCCAGCAGGGTCAATTGGCAGTGATATCTATGTCTGGAACAGCTGTGATGTCGTGCCCTGGCCAGGATCACAGTCTTATTGTGCATCACGCTGTAGGAGATGACGCTGACCCGACAGCCTGGCATTCTCAGCAGAGAAAGATATCCAAAAGGGGGACGAGACGCCGAGGCTCAGAGAAGTGAGGTGACTTCCCCCAGTCACACGGCAACCAGGAAGGCAGGAATTTCCAAAGGAAGAGAAGGAAACTAAGCACCCAAATTGCAGTTGGATGTGAGTGCCTAACTCCCTTCGGCTCCTTTGAAAATCTCAGCCAGACTTCCAATTCGGCCAAGGATTAGTTCCAATATCACAGCGACACTGCATAGCTGAGATGATATTTCAGACTGAAAAGAGGGACTCAGTTCAAACATGTCTTCACAGCTGCTTCACCCTCCCTCCAACCTTGAATGCTTGGTCATGCAGGAAGTTTTTTCTGAGTGTTCTGCTTTTTTTGGGACAGTCTCTGTGCAGATAAAGCGGGGGGAAGGAGCTGTTGTTGTGTATGTTGACGAAAGACTGAGAGGGAAATCAAAGGTCTACGAACCATCTAAGACACCAAAGTGTAGTGTACACCTTTCATTTTGCAACCATGCCAAGAGACGTCAAAGACAGCTGGACCATAAGGACCCCACTGATAGAACTCCCTTTTGAACACACTGCGATCTGCCGTCGAAATGCTGTTCCTCGCAACATTTCGGGGCGGAGACTAGGACGCGGCGAGAATCGCGCGCCCTCCGCTATTTCAGCGGCAGCTCTACCCGAATGTGTGACACCCGTAAGTTTGACACCCCTGCATTAGGGTGTGTCTGGGCACACCTGGCACATCCTGTACGCACGCCTATGCTGGTGAGCAGATTGCATAGGCCCTGGGAGTTTTTCACCTTCCTCTACAGGGTAGGGCCCGGGTCACTTGCTGGTGGATTCTCTGTACCTTGACGTCTTTAAATCCTTATTTGAGGATTTCAGTAACTCAGTCTTAGGTTAGGGGTCTATTCAGGAGTGGATGGGTGAGGCGTGGTGCAGGAGGTCAGGCTACATAATCATAATGGTCCCTTCTGACCTTATAGTCTATGATTCTATGAGTCTATATTTTCTACAGCAACAGGCATAATGCATATGGGTAAGATTCTCATTCCACACCCACTTACAGCCCTCTGCCTATGGACAGCTGTACTGGCATAACCGGGCCATAGGAGAACTAGTTCCAAACATTTTTTTCCATGAAAATCAAAAAATCCTAGAAGATGAGGGTTGGAAGGAACCTCAGGAGGTATCTAGTCCAACCCCTGCTCAAAGCAGGACCAACCCCAAATAAATCATCAAAGCCAGGGCTTTGTCAACCGCATCTTCAAAACCTCTAAGAATAGACTCTCTCCAATTTGTCAACATCCTTCCTGTAGTGGGAGGCCCAAAACTGGACACAATACTCCAAATGTGGCCTCACCAGTGCCGAAGAGAGGGAAATAATTACTTCCCGCGATCTGCTGGCAATGCTCCTACTAATGCAGCCCAATATGCTATTAGCCTTCTTGACAACCAGGGCACACTGCTGACTCATAACCAGCTTCTTATCCACTGTAACCCCAGGTCCCTTTCTTAATTACCAGTTTCATTGTGGTTCACTCACCCAACTCCTTACTGGCTACTTCCCTAATTCAGTGATCACTAGATTGAGTTTGAACCACGTGAAATTTATTCACCAGCAAGTGTAAAAAAAGAAGGGGAAAATAGAGAGTGTTAAAGGATCAAGGAACCTCAGACGACGGGCACAGGAAACAGCAGAAACAACACTCTCTGGAATGCACTCTGGGAAGAACAGGTTATTCCTTACACATGCCAGGTCTTCTTGCTAGGACCTGACTGTGTTGCTATGACACCTTCGGTAAACCTTAGCCACATTTACTGGTGCAATCAGTAAAGACAAGAGAGCTCCAAACCACATACGCAAATAGCAGTAATATAACATTAGGGATCTCCTTGCCTGCATATGCTCATATACTTAAATACTCACATCCTTCCTTGGGGGTCTGGTGGTAAGAGCCACAGGACCAGCCCTGAGGGTCGGTAATGAACAATGACAATGCAGGGTCTAATGATGAAAGCTCTCTCACTCTTACCTGCTGGCCTGTCATATGATAGGGTTTAGGGACTGCCATGAATATCCATTCTAATGCCCAGCCTCCCATGTCCATAGATAACTTCCACACCCTAAGAATACCATGGTGCCATTATCCTTTAGGCTAATCCATTAATGCCTTTTAGCTCTTTACCATTTACGCCAACTGTTGCCAAAGAGAATTTGCCATCAAACATCTGCCAATGATTTTACCCTAAAATATCCAAACCTAGTATCAGTTCAGTGCTGATTATGTACCAACTCCCCTCTTAAGCAAGATATTCCCAGTTCCCCAAACTCTAGGGTAACCCTAAAGCCATTTTAGCTATGCTAAGGCTCATAGGACTGTGCTTCGCTTATGCTAACCTGTGAACGCCATTGGTTTAGAGGATAGAGGCAAAAGGTTCCTTACGTCATTGCTAAGTACGATGTATTGTAAAAAGCATGTGTAAAATGTAAAAAGTTTTGGGAGAGACCCAACCAAACCACCAAACAAAAAAAACCAAACATAAAGTTTTGGAAGACACCCAACCAAACAGACACCGTGTTTCAGGAAGGGGATGACAGCCCCCTTACATGTAGCTGGTTTTCCTGGAGATTATGTATGAGAAAGGCTCCTTCCAGGCTATTGCAGAACTGAGGCAGAGCCATACCTGACTGGTGAGAGGCGCAACTCCCCTGTCCTTGAGTGTGATTCATGGGAAAGGACAGGGGGTGCTGAGGAAAGGGAACAACTGCACCCAGGAGCCCGGTTCTTCCTTTCTGCCTGAGTGGACAACACGGTTTGAAGTATCCATACAGTGTGGTGGGAGGATCATACTCCAGGAAGGGCTGGGACATGAAGGAGGAAAGAAGATACTCAGCACTCTGGAGGAGGAAGAGAGACATTTCCCTTCCTTTCCGCCCGTGGGAAGACTGATGGAGATCCTAAAATGCTGACGAAGGGAAGTAAGTGGTATGAGGTATTGATGGTCTAACACCATCAAAGATACTGGAACACAGCAGGGATGGATCTGCTCCCTGGTATGAAAAGAGGGTGCTGGAGAGCCCCCTAAACCATGGTGCACCTGGCTGGCTACTTTTTGACAACGTCTCCGTCCTGTGTCAGTGTGTCAACACATCGCAATACAGCGACATAGCACCGTTCTACAGCACAGCCACTGCGAAGCAATGGCTAGGTGTCCCGCAGTCATACTGTGCTTTGTCTGACAGCCAAGCGACTGCCCCTCAGCTATTCCAGCACCCGCAGATTGAAGCCGTCCTTTCTAAATCCCATCGCGGTTTGAGAAAACCTTGCAGCATTCGGGCAGGCTGACCTCTTCGCCAGTGGTTATAAGGGCGGCCCAGGCTGCCTGGTAACATCGCAGTAGAGTCTCTTTGGGAAGAATTCCCGTGTGGTAAGAAAAGCAGATATAGGTGACTGCAGCCCAGCACATGGGGAATGGTGCTGAAAAAGGGACACTTTGTGTCTGTGCATGTGTGTTAGGCAGGAATATCGAGACATTAACAAATCGAAGAGGCAGACGAAGACATCTCTTTCCTGGTGTCATTCTCTGCTAGCCCCAGTTTTATAGCGGTGCGTCTCGACTGACTTCAGTGCAGTTACTTATGATTCATGCTGGGGTAAGTGAGAGCGGTATTGCTTCCTAATACACTCTTCAAAAGGTTTAAATCTTTCATTTCATTTTAAATATTCACTCCGTTACTGTAATGCACTGATAAATACACTCGTTTTTTCTATTTTATTGGGGTTTTTTTTTCTGGAGAACAGGTTTAAAAAAATCAGAAGAACAGGAAGGTAAAGGAACGGGACGCAAAGGAAGAGAAGGGAGGGACATGGCAGGAAGGGGAAATGAATGTAACCTCTTGGTTTCCACCCGATAGTGATTAATCAAAGGTTATTAAAAACTTAAAATGAATCTTTTCCAATTTGTCTGAGGTCCCTCTTCTTTGAAACGTTTCTTGAGCTTTTGCTGCCATGTCAGACAAGTTGTTGGTGCTATCTTCTATCCTTGGACGCAATCTGTTTACCTCGTCACGAGTAGCTGAATACCTGTGGAATTGCACAGGTGTAATGTGTAAAGTCACATAACTGAAAAAGCCAAAATGTGGCTGAGAACTTGAAAAGTGAATGATAACAGACTGTGAATCCCAGGAATAATTGAATCTGGTCCTAATCTAAACAGAAGGAGGTCTCAACCATTCTTGTAGTTGTTTCCATCACTTTGCACAAACTTAACAGACAATCTAGGCTGCAGTGTGAGGTTTGGGCTAATGTTTGTGCGGGTTGTTGTGTGATTTGTGTGTGGGTTGTGTTGTGCTGAAAGACTTGTGCTGATTTGTGTGAGAATGTGCTGCGGTGCGGGGCTATGTATGTGTAAGGTTATTGTGAGCACTGGTGGTGTTTTTGTGTAGGTTGTTGTGTTGATTTGTCATCCTTTTTGATGTCATCTATTATCATCTCTCCTTCCCCGCTGACTAGGGGACCTACACTTTCCTTCATTTTCCTTTTGCTTGTAATGTAGTTATAATTCCTCTCCTTCGTCCCTTTTATGTTCCTTTTTTCGGTGTAACTCATTTTTGCTTTAGCTTTTCTGACTTTCTCCCTACTTGATTGTCCTATTTTTTTGTACATGCCCTCACCAATGTGTCCATCTTTCCACCAATTGTGGGATTCCTGTTTGATTTTCAGGCTTACTAGATTTCAGAGTGACACACAGGGGGACACTCCTGCAGTATTATTACATAAGTTTTAATATCAACCCAATCAGTCATGGCCAAAGTTTGGCATTTGATATAAGCCCACATGCATTGTATTTTTTTTGTGTCTCTATGGATAGAGAATAAGTTACCTTTCAACCTAACTGCCTTTTTTTTCCTCTTTAAAATCTCCTTTTATGGCAATTAGGTGAATAAATCCCATTGAAAACCCTTTGCCCATTTTGAAAACCGCAGCCCCTTCATTCTGATTTCAGCCAAAATTCCAGGGTGGATTAATTACCTTCTGGGTGGCTCCGTAATCTGAATTACATGTTCCCACTGTGTAAGGCATGCCCTTACAGTCAGTGTAAATTTACAAGGATCACCTGACAACAGCATACACACTTGAATGTGTGTGCAAGGATTGCAAGTCCTTTATTTTCATCCTGGAACGTTGGGTTTTACGTGTGTATTTGCCTGTGTAGGGGATGGAGTCATGAAAAGTGCTTGGGTGTTCATAATTTCCCCCCAAAAAACAACAAGATACTGGAAACACAGTCTTTAAAGTGCTACAGGACTCTCGTTGTTTTTGCTGTATACAGACTAACATGGCTACCCCTCTGGAATAATTTCCCACATAGCCTCTGCTGTGATGTTGAATAAATCAGCAACATCTTTCCATATTTCCACGTATGTTAGGTCAGGATTTCCTGTTCCCAAATTTCAGCACTCTCAGTGCTTTTTAACATCAGGAACTGGGATACAAATTCAGTTGAGGCTCAAATAACTAAAGCCATAAAAACAGTTATTTTAGCAGCAAATTTCTAATGATCATCAGAACCCTTTAGAAGCCAAAAATCCCTGTGAGGGGTCTGTTGGATTACTATTGTTACTATTATTATTATTACTGAATATGCCTGTAGATTTCTTTAACTGGGGAGGTTTCAAGTTTCTATCCATGGCAAAACCTAAATGCAACTATAACAAAGGTGCCATATTCCCTTCTCCGAATGAAGCATGGCCTCTTGTGATTGGATCCCACCACTGTTACCCCATGTGTTGCTGAGCTCTCTGGATCTGGGTGTTGACTGGTCTTCTTTAAGATGTTCAGAAGCCTATCCACAGGTTTAGGTGCCTGAATATTTTTCAAAATCTGACCCTTGGGCATTTTTGAAAATGTTACTCATAAATTCTAGGTGTTGTATGGCTATCAAAAAGAACGGGGCATACATACCCTTGTCGAGAAATGAGCATACCTTTTGAAAAGATTTGATCAGTATATAGATAATATAGGTGGGAGGAAATCTTTAAAAATTATGTGTGTAAAACACACGTTTGATGCCACATCTTCTGAACATCTTAAAGAAGACCAGATGGATAGCTAGATTAGTGCTACCTTGGCTAAGGTTGATGTTATAGTTTGAGGTGTATGTCTTCATCCAGTTGTTAATACCATTTGGTTTCATGAACGCTATTTCTAATTGTGACCATTGTTCTGGATGAGATCACCTCTTCTGTAGCAGGAAACATGAACAGGTCCTGGGGAAGTGATGCCCGTAGAGCAGTCTCAATGTCATCAAGAGCCATCGACACTGAATGGCTGAAACAATGGGAGCGTTGAGAGGCCCACATCTAGGAACAGTGACTGTGAGGTATTCTTAGTGTCTCTTCCCACAGTGTACTAATGTTATCTATGGTCTTGTGTATGACAACACTTAGGCATGGTCTACACTTATGCAAGAATTCAGCGGCAGTTGACAGGAGATATGCAAGCTACGTAGAGCTTTCAAGCATCAACTTTGTAACTTCCATTTTGCGTGCCGTTTTCACCACACTGCGCCGATGGGAAATGCGTACCCATTGATGCAACGCTACACTTTTTCAGGAGGTGGTTTTAATAGATCGACTTCTGGATCGATTGAGCAGATCTTCGCTTCCGCTCAATCAATCCAGATAGATAGATCTGTTGGTGGCAGATTTGCACCCATCAATGTAGACATAGCCTTGGCTGTTGTATAACACTCATTATCATAGATATTAAATAATTTTGCAGTGTCACACATATCATCTCCATTTTACACAACAGCAACTGAGCATATGTTTCATACATTTCAGATCACATGAAGAAAAGATAAATGGGATCATCATCAATGATTTTGTAGAGGAGGGACGGGGGCATAGAGGAAAAAAGTAACAAGACCATGGTCAAAGTGTGGAGGAGTCAGGAGATCTCAACTCCCTGGAGTCAAATCTACTCCATTGGAATCTGCAGTGTAAATATGGGTAAGTGAGGTATTATCTCAGTCATGGGATATGACTGATATTTTCGTATGAACACAAGAAAGTGGCATTTAATTCTCTTAAATGCCACTGATATTCACAGGCATTCTGGCTAAAGTAATATACAAGAATGTTAAGGAGGCTAAAGGTGAGAGGAGTTCAGCCATAGAGATATCAGACATAAGAAACATTTCCAGTGAGATTGAACTTAGACGCTTTTGAAAATTTAACCCAGAATGTCTCTGCCATGTCAAGTTCTGACTCCACCATTCGGATGGTAACCGGTAGGGGAAAGCCAGAATTAAAATACTGACTGTTTTGAAAAGGATGTTAGACTATACATGGCAGAATTTGTTTTATTTCCCGTAGATGAAACCCGCGGCAAACAAACACCAGGGAAATCAAACGACCATCACAGAATTCATCCTCCTGGGATTTGGGGATCTCCCTCAACTGCAGACCCTTCTCTTCCTGCTGTTTCTAGTGATCTACATTGTGACCGTGGCTGGGAACATCCTCATCCTTGCACTCATTGTGACTGATCAGCACCTTCACACCCCCATGTACTTCTTCCGGGGGAACTTGTCCTGCTTGGAGACCTGCTACACCTCCACCCTCCTGCCCAGGATGCTGGCCAGTCTCCTGAGTGGGGACAAGACCATTTCATTTAGTGGCTGCATCACACAGTTCTATATCTTTGGTTTCCTGCTGGCGACCGAGTGTCTCCTCTTATCTGTGATGTCTCACGACCGGTATTTAGCGATATGCAAACCACTGCGTTACGCAACTCTTATGAATGGGAAGTTCTGCCTCCAGTTGACAGCTGGCTCTTGGGTAAGTGGATTTCTGGCTCCTTTGCCAACCATGTCACTGATGTTACAACTCACTTTCTGCAGCACCAATGAACTTGACCATTTCTTTTGTGATTTAAACCCAATAATAAAGCTGGTCTGCAGTGACACACACTCGCTGGACGTTGCTACTTTGATAATCGCCTCCATGTTCACCCTGCCCCCATTTGCATTGACCCTGGCATCCTACGTTTCCATCATCGCCACCATCCTGAGAATCCCTTCCACCACCGGGAGGCAAAAGGCCTTTTCCACCTGCTCCTCCCACCTTATTGTGGTGACAATTTTCTATGGGACGTTAGTCACTGTGTATCTGCTATCAAACTCTGATGCACTGAGGGACCTGAACAAAATATTCTCTGTTTTCTATGGAGTGCTGACCCCACTGCTCAACCCCCTCATATACAGCCTGAGAAACAAGGACGTAAAGGAAGCTTTGAGTAAAGCTGGCATTAGATTTTTTGTCTTTTACAGGAAAATGGATATTTCAAGCTAAGATGATAGATAACTAGATAGCTAGATAGAGTGTAAGGGGATGGATGAATGGATGGATAGATGGATAGGGTGTAAGGGGATAGATAGATAATGGACCACCCATTGGGAATATAAGCTTGCAAACGTAAACATATGAATAGTGCATACTCATCTTTATGTGCCTGTTGAACTCATGAACTCATGTCCTGAATCCAAGAGTGGAGCACAGGTGTGGTCACGTGATAAAACTTGGGGGGAAAGTAGGACAAGAAGCCAAATCCTGAGACATTCCCTGCACCTCACTCCTACTCTATTATCTGAAGACTAACGCGTATTCACCCTGAACTTCGACTACTTAGTCTCTGAGTGTGGCTGTGTTACTTATTCTCTGAGTTTGCAAATATATCTTAATTAATTCAGGAGAATAAAATAATTAAAAATGTGCTCTTTAATAAATTTAGCTTTTGTCATCTCTCCTTGCTTTGTCCCAAGTGATCTTAAATCTGGAATAAAAAGTATTCTTCACACTTTCTACAATGTTATAACTCATTTGAAATATATGTGTGGGCACCAGTTTCAATGGGTTTCAATGAAGCCAAATTGTTAAGAAAATTGTGTCTAATTATTAAATTAGGAATCAATTGTACACACGGCTATGTCAACAGCTCAAGTCACTCTTCAGTGGGGCCATGGTGACTCACCCAATCTGCACTCTTCCTCTCCTGATCATTTGCATGCTGCAGTTCGATTATCTGAAATGACTCTGTAAGGGACGGTAATTGCCTGCGTGTGTTCCTATTGGTGCTATGTACCAATAGGAGGCATTAAAGACAGACTTGTCCATCCTAGCCAATCTACCTCCCTCGCCAAGTTAAAATCAGTGGGACAGCACAAAGATAGCGGATCATTCCTTAGAAGGAAAGTCTGGGGATTTCATGGCATCTTCTGTATGTTCAAGGTAGGGTGAAGGTTCTTGATTCTACATATGGGGTAAGAAACTGCTGGGTGGAGGAGCCAGGGCTGCTCTAACAGGATGGTGGGAAAGACCCATACGTTCTGGAATATTATCATAATCTATAAAGACTTTGACATGACAGAACAAGGAGCAATGGTCTCCAGTTGCAGTGGGGAAGGTCTAGATTGGACATTAGGAAAAACTTTTTCCCTAGGAGGGTGGTGAAGCACTGGAATGGGTTACCTGGGGGGGGGGGGTGGAATCTCCATCCTTAGAGGTTTTTAAGGTGCAGCTTGACAAAGCCCTGGCTGGGATGATTTAGTTGGGGTTAGTCCTGCTCTGGGCAAGGGGTTGGACTAGATACCTCCTGAGCTCCCTTCCAACCCTGACCTTCTATTTTTCTGTGGTATTCCAGGGTGAGAGGGAAGATGTAGGCTTACATTCTCTTTTCACCTCAGTGTCAATCAGGAGTAACGACATGAGAGTAAATGGGTCTGTTTCTCTTCTTATTTCCCCTTGTGTCAATCAGGAGTAACTCCATGGAAGTATATGGTGCTGATTCTCTTCCTCTCACTCACTCTGGTGTATATCAGGGGTGACTCAAGTAAATATAATGGATTTGACATTCGAGGGGCTTGTCCACATGGAGATATTCAAGAAAATTAATCCAAGCTAGCTGAAGGTGTGGATTAAAAATGGATTAGTTAAACTGCATTAAACCCTTCTGTGGACACTTTCATTTAGAATTACAGTGGCCTTCGTTTGGTTCAGTTCAATTCACCTTGGAAGTGGAATTAAGAAAATCTGAACTAAGGCCGTACACATTTAGGCCCTGCTCTACATTAAAAAGTTAGATAGACCCAGCTACCTTGCTTGGAGGGAGAGGGGGGGATGAAAAATCCACACCCCGACCTAATCCCCAGTTTAGACAGCACTACATCAAGGGAAGAATTCTTTCATACACTTAGCTACCACTCTTGGGGAAGTGGATTACCTGCACCGATGGGAGCAGCCTAGCGCCTACACTGAACATAAGGATGGCCATATTGGGTCAGAAGAGTGGTCCATCTTGCCCAGTATTCTGTCTTCTGACAGCAGCTGATACTAGATGCTCCAGAGAGCGTGAACAGAAGAGGGCAGTTTATCAAATGATCCATCTCTTGTTGTATACTCCAGTTTCTAGCAGTCAGAGGTTTAGGGACAGCCAGAGCATAGGGTTGCTTCTCTGACTATCCTGGCTAATGGCCATTGATGGACCTATCCTCCATGAATGTATATCATTCTTTTTTAATCCCAGTTATACTGTTGGCCTCCACAACATCCCCTGGCAAAGACTTCCACAAACTGACTGTGCGTTGTGTGAAGAAATACTTCCTTACGTTTATTTTAAACCTATTCCTATGAATTTCACTGAGTGATGTCTGGTTCTTGTGTTCTGTGAAGAGGTAAATAACACATCCCTATTCACTTTCTCCACACCAATCATGAATTTATGGACCTTCATAATATCCATCCTGAGTCATCTCTTTTTCAAGATGAACAATCCCAGTCGCTGGAATCTTTCCTCATATTAGAGCTGGTCCATTCTCCTAATCATTTTTGTTGCTCTTCTCTGTACTTCTTCCAGTTCTAATATCTCTATTTTGAGATGGGGCAACCCGATTTGCACACAGTGCTCAAGGTGTGAACCTACCATGGATTTATATAGCGGCGTTATGATATTTTCTGTCTTATTATCTATCCATTTCCTAATGGTTCCTAACATTCCGTTATCTTTTTTGACTGCTGCTGGACATTAAGCAGATGTTTTCAGAGAACTATCTACAATGAGGCCAAGAACTCTTTCTTGTGTGACAACAGCTAATTTAAACCCCATCATTTTGTATATATAGTTGGGATCACTTCTTCCAAGGTGCATTACTTTGCTCTGACCAGAATTGAATTTCATCTACCATTTTGTTGCCCAGGCATCCAGTGTCGTGCGATCCCTTTGTAACTCTTTGCAGTCAGCTTTGGACTTAGCTATCTTGACTCATTTGTATCATCTGCAAATTTTGCCACCTCACTGTTGATTAAATGATTAAAGACAAAAATGTAATTTTGCCTGTGAGCAAACACTTTTCACAAAATGATCAGTCCATACCTGAACTCTCAGATCGGAAATAAAATTCATAATTTTGCGGAAACAAAACATCGGCTAACCTCCCTTATTTGGGCCAGATTGCTTCCAGGAGTAACTCCACTCTAGGCAGGGAGATTACGCCCTGGAAGAGTTTGGTCCCCGTGCTGTTAGCAGAACCATCAGAACAGTTAAGGGCTGCTCGGCTCCGAGAATGGGGATACAGATTGTGTTTGTGTCCATGTCACACTGGTTAAAATCTGCCCCCTCAGGTGCCAGTGACCAGTTCTGGGAGCTAACTGAGGGCCAGCTAACGAACCCCTTGGTCCCATTAGTGAAGAGTTACACACTCAAACAGTCCCGCTGCAGTCAAGGGAGCTACGAGTGACAGTAACGGTTTACCAATATGAGTGAAGGAATCACAGTCTGACCTTTACTAAGCACTCCAGCCTATCATCTATCTATCTATCCATCCCCCATACATGCCCACCATCTCTCTACCTACCTACCTATCTCCATACACAATTTCTCTCTCTCTTTTTCTCTCTCACTCTTGTTTAGCACCATGGGTTCTTGGCATTCACAGGAAAGGCAGCGAAGCCACATGAAACTGGCATATAGTGTTTCTAGTCAAGTATACTTTGGGGCCTGAGGGGTTGATAGGAAAAGAGAAAACTCAGGTGTCCGCTTGACCTCTGGAGGCAGGAGCCATCTTGCATATTGAACTGAATCTCCACTTTCCATATGGGCAAAGTGAGAGACGCAGAGTCACTTGCTCCGACTCCAGGCCATGCAAAGTGGGCCTCCTACAGCCATTCACACATTTTGCCCCTACTTTGCACCAGGCAGGTTCTGTTGCCATTGGAATAAATCAGGAGTTACTCCAGTGAGATGAGTGAGTCTTGCCCACATGCTTAGGATTTAGCTGATCACCAGATTTGGGGTCGGGAAGGAATTTCCCCCAGGGCAGATTGGCAGAGGCCCTGGGGGGTTTTCACCATCCTCTGCAGCGTGGGGCACGGGCCACTTGCTGGTGGATTCTCGGTACCTTGAAGTCTTTAAACCATGATTTGAGGACGTCAGTAACTCAGTCATAGGTTAGGGGTCTGTTACAGGAGTGCTTCGTAGTGAGTCAGCAGTGCGCCCTGGTTGCCAAGAAGGCTAATAGCATATTGGCCAGCAGATGGAGGGAAGTGATTATTCCCCTCTATTCGGCATTGGTGAGGCCACATTTGGAGTATTGTGTCCAGCTTTGGGCCCCCCACTACAAAAAGGATGTGGAGAAGTTGGAGAGAGTCCAGCGGAGGGCAACAAAAATGATGAGGGGGCTGGAGCACAAGACTTACGAGGAGAGGCTGAGGGAACTAGGCTTGTTTAGTCTACAGAAGAGAAGAATGAGGGGGGATTTGATAGCAGCCTTTAACTACCTGAAAGGGGGTTCCAGGGAGGATGGGGCTAGGCTGTTCTCGGTGGTGGCAGATGACAGAACAAGGAGCAACGGTCTCAAGTTGCCGGGCGGGAGGTCTAGGTTGGACTTTAGGAAAAAGTTTTTCCCTAGGAGGGTGGTGAAGCACTGGAATGGGTTACCTAGGGAGGTGGTGGAATCTCCATCCTTAGAGGTTTTTAAGCTGCGACTTGACAAAGCCCTGGCTGGGATGATATAGCTGAGGTTAGTCCTGCTTTGAGCAGGGGCTTGGACTAGATACCTCCTGAGGTCCCTTCCAACTCTAATATTCTATGATTCGCCCTAACTGCTCTGACAAAAGCCGTGCAGCTCTCGTTGAGGGGGCTTTACAATGTCGGTGTTGCAGGACAATCCCATCGGTGGGAGGAGCATTTCAGTGCGCACGCCTCCCCTGCTTTGTCGACAAACGCTGACGTTTGTCAGCAGAACGCTGTAGTGAGAACCAGCCCTTAGTCCGTCTCTGCAAGAGACAACTGGAGGTCTCCCAGGGACATAGCACTGTCTAAACAGGGGGGGGAGGAGGGTGTTAGGTCAGACTGTGGATTACCCCTGAGCCATGTCGTTACACCGATATGCAGCTGTCGTGTAGACGTGGCCTCAATAAGTTTCCCCGGCCTGAAGCAGAGCTCTGTAAGCTAGGAAGCGTGTCTCTCTCTCCAATAGAAGTTGGCCCTATAAAAGATATGACTTCCCTCACCCTGTCTCTCTCACTTTTTGGGTTATCATTTTTTCAATGAAATGTCACATTTTCCTATGAAAAGTTTCCAAGAAAACGATTTTCCCCCTTGTTTCATCAACCTTTGCTGCAGAGAAAAGCTCCATTTTCTAACCGCCTCCAAGGAAGACCGCTGAGGCCTGAAGTTACTGCTGTAGCTAACACTTAATGCTGCAGGGGAAACTGGAATAGGATCTGCCTTCCTGAGAGTCTGCTTGAGGGACTAGAGAGAAGACCCACGGTAGCTGGAATGTGCAGTGAGAAGGGAGTGGACTGGGAACGTCTGCAGAGAGAGTTTTCCCCTCCTAGACAGCACGTGACACTCGGGGTTGCTGAGTGGTGGGCGGTGGAGTGAGGGACCCACCGAGGGCTGCCTTTGATCTCCCAATCTGTGCTGGCCGTTCTACCCCAGCCATGCTGCGGGGAGAGGAACACGGGCTTCCCCCTCGTAATCCCCCTAAGCCCTTCAGTGCGCAATGGAACTTCACGCAAAGGCTGAGATTTCCCGAGGGATTTCTCTCATCTGCCCCCATTAACCGGAACGGGGCACTCAAATCCCTCATGAAAATCTCAGCCTAAGGTAGACGGTTGCCACATGGACATCCGGGCTTGAGCCAGGCCAGGGTGATGTCTACGGAAGGGAAAAAGGAGGCAGCAAGTCCCCCACTGCCAAAATCCTCACTGCTTCATGAGAGCCAGAATCCCAAACCCGTACCGGGGCTTTTTGGGTGGCAAACGGCCCACTAACAACGTGCCTCTTCCGCCACTTTCTCCCTGTCCAAGGCGCTGTGAACGGACCCTGATCTCTCCACCTCAAATTGTCACCACAGCGGTGAGATGAAAACTTAGGGTTTCACCACCAGCAGGTGCTGGTTTTGGTCCCAGGCCCGCTAACTTCAGGGTGGTGATCCCCAGACATCGCCCCTTCCACTTCTTTCCCATCAGCGCGAGAGAGCAATGGGCAGACAGGCACAATCTGGGGGGGTATTTCTGCGTACGACGGCTGTGCTTTCATGCCCTCTCCAAGATCACAGCCTCACTGAGCTCCCATGGCTGGAACGCACGGTACGAGACGGGCCCTGACGTTCTGCGCACACAAAGCAGAGCAAGGGTGGGAATGGAAACAGAGGCAGAGTGAAATGAGGTGACTTTCCCCAGGCCACGCAACAAGTAAGTGGCGGAGCCAGGAAGCAAATACAGAGTTCCAGTGCCCAATACCCTAGCCCACGCTGCTTTGGGCTGGGAGGACGGAGCAGGGGACAGCGATACTGTCTAAATACAGCTGCGTGGCTGCCTAGGGTCACAGCTGAGAAGTTAGCATGTGCACTGTCCTGGCTGATTGATCGGCGTCATCGGGCGACCAACTGTCCCGCAAATCGCAGGACAGTCCCGCAACTGGATCCTTTGTTCCACGTCCCACAACGACCACGCAATGTCCTGCAAAATACGGAATTGGGCGGGGAGGGTGCGGCCCGGCCAGGCTGCTCTGCTCCGCACAGGGCAAGGAGTTGGAGGGTTTAATGTCTTATTTATCAAAAGAGAAGACCAGACACGCCCAGAGAGATGCTGCTTAATAAAGGCCAGATGAGCCCAGACCAGCTCCTTTGACAACCCCAGCCTACACTCCAATCAGGCAAAGCAATTCTCCCATCCAGCGAGGTCAAGAGTGTTTAGAGGGCTGAATGCATTGGGCTGCTCTTTGTTCTGTCTACACACACAGCACAGGAGTCCCCCGTCTCAGGCCTGGTCTACACCTAAAAATTAGGTCAGTTTAACTACGTCACTGAGAAATCCACACCACTGAGCAGCTTAGTTAAACCGAGAAAAGTCCCTGTATAGACAAAGCTAGATGGACAGAAAAATTCATCTTTACCGCTTTGCACTGTCCATCTCTTCTGACCCGCTGTGGGAACGGTAACCAGGCAGCGGCAGCTGAAGGTAGAGGATACGTTTACGGAAAGCCTTTTCCTGCTCTCATCCCTACAATCTCTCGGGCACTTCTGCAGTTACAGACCGGAGAACTCCTGAGCGACACTTCAGAGGAATGTTAACCAAATCACAGAGAACAGAAAACATAAGGCATGCACTTTAAAACAGGGTTTCCCACGGCAGTCTCAGGACTGAGAATCCTGGACGTTTCCTTTCCCATTCCAAAGGATTTATTTTCTGTTCCTTTGGGAGAGGCAGAAACCTCTCCGGAATTAGAACCCAACACGCAGAAACGGTCAAGCAGCCCATATGGCACATGCCAGGAACACACTGGAACTTCGAGGAGGCAATTGCAATAGATGTTAGGAAACTGACCACCAGAGAACATTGCATCAGAAATATGTGAACAGTTTGTGCATGCAACAGTATAGAGAGGAGCTTCCGGGTATTCTCACTCTGGTGCCGTGCAATTCGGAAGAGGATCCTGCCTGGCCTGTGTCCAGCTCTCACTCACCGGGGATGACCCAGCTTTCACCCTTAGTGCCTGGACTGTAATCATTGTGTGGGGGAAGGTCCTTGCAAGCTAGCCCAGCTCCTGGAGTTTGGGCTGAGATCCTCAAAAGATAAGACCCCCCCCTGCATGGTGTTTGTGACCATCTCTGCTCCAGGACTGATGCTTGTAGTGTCCATAAAAAAAGTTACATCAACAAATTACCCAAACTCCACCTCACTGGAGTCTCCTGTCATGACAAACCAATCTGCAAGGCCCTGAATTCTGCTTCCACTCAGCAGATGGGAGTCAATAGTAATTAGTAATCATGTCCAAATTCCTTGGGAGAACTATTTCTACTGGCCTTGTGTGCCTGTCTGTGTAAGATGAGATTTCCTCTCAGCCAACTCTCTCATTTGCAAACTACAGATTCATTTTACTTTACATTCAGTTTGTGTTGGGAGAATGTGAAGTAAATAAGGTGAAAGACGAAATAATAATCTTGCTTTTGGCCTTGCTTCTAACCCAAGAAAACTAGAAGGCAAATAAGAAAGGAATGGGAGTGAAAACTCAAGGTTAATCTCGCCCCCAAAGAGAGTAAAAGTTTGCCTCTCTGTAATGAGAGAAGATAAAGGGACAGATCCGAGTAAACGTTCCTATAGTAACCCAGCAGCACGGAGGGAGAGGAGAAAAGCACTGAGATTACTGGAAGATGGCCAGATGTAACCGCATTCCCTGTCCCCTCCTATGGGGTACAAAGGAGGTGTAAAGACCCTATACCTAAGACCGTCCAAAAAGTAACATGACCATATATTGGAAGAGGTGGTACTGGGGGGCTACAGGTATAATTAAGCCTACCAAGAAGAAGGAGGGGAAACAGGGTGCTCCAGTGGCGTATGGAGCCATAGTTAGAGGAAAGGGGCGTTCTCTCAGTGCACAGAGCTATGGTGAGGGGGAAGGAATACTATCCGTGTATAGAGACAAGCCGGGCTGGTGTGAAGGGCTGTAATTTGATGCTTGCCTGTTTGACCCTGTAAGCGGGCGGCACGGCTCAGCGGGTGCATCGCGACCCTTCCTCGGGCCCAGGCTCCGAGGAAGGCCACAGCACCTCTGCTAAGGGGAATTAGCAGTCGTTTAGGAGTCTGTCGTCCCGGCCCTTAGGCAGGGTGGACAAGTAAGCAGTCTAGTGCCCCGGCCCGGACTATGGCTGTCCCTGGGCCACTTCCTCCCTGATCCCCAGGTACCTGGCTCGTCAGGATCCTCAGGGTCGCTGGGGTACACGGCCCAGGGTAGGCTCGCCAGTCCCTCCTCGTCCACAAGGCAGGGAGCTCCTCTGCGAGGGACAGCTCCTCAAGGTCACAGGGCTCAAGGAATGGCTTGGCCTCAGGCAGCTCATCCAGGTCCTGCCCCATCTCTGGGGGCTTGGCATCAGGCAGCCCCTCCAGGTCCCACCCAGCCTCGGGGGGTAGCTCCCATCCAGGTTGCTCAGGAGTCTCAGTCCAGTCACTGGGGCCGGGTGGCCAGGTCCCACCACCGGGGCCGGGTGGCCAGGTTCAGCTATAAGAAGGCCCTACCCAGTCTCCAGGCCCAGGTCAGTCCAGGGATGGTTGGAGTCTCTGCTCCAGGAGGCGAGCTTCCCTGGTATCAGCTCCGCTCCAGCCTAGGCCTCAGCCAGCATGGCTGCACATCTGCCTCCAGTGGCCATCTCTCCCAGACTGAGCTCTGGGCCTGTCTTTTATACTGCCAAGCCTAGGCCTGGCTCCACCCCTCTGCTTCCGGGTGGCTGGGCCTGCAGGGGCTGGTTCTGTCCACCGGGGGCAGGGTGACCCTTCCTCAGGCCCAGGCTCGGAGGAAGGCCACAGCGCCTTGCTACAGACCCCAATAAACCCATCTCATTGCCTGCGGAGTGGACGCTGGACTGTTGCTTTGCAGCGAACTGTGTTTGGGAACTGAGCGAGGAGGGGGTTAAACAACACGGCTCCAACACCCAGTCCGGCAGGCCTGACTCGCCTTAGCCATGGTTATTCATGCAGTTGTTCCACTGGAGGCCGTGGGACAGCTGGGATGAGTGAAGATGATGCAGCAGGGTCGGTCTCTGCAGGGCCATGCCTCTGTAGACGCTGTGTGACATTTCAGCCGTGCACATCAATGATCTCATGCAACAGGCAGCAGGAAGGCGATTGGTGGGCGTGGGATGCTGGTTGCACCAGGTCAGTTGTTTGCACCGTCTGCACAGAAAACACAGCGCTGTCTCCCCAGGCTCCCCCCTTTCACAAGGGAAATGCAGACTTCCATAGAGAAGGACACAAATACTAGGAGACCTCGGCATTTTATACATGGAGGGGGAAGAGCGTGTTCTAAGACAGGCTGCAGCCGCTGCTCATCCATTCCAGCCCTGAGAAATAAGAGCTCATTGCTTCAAACTCCAGCCGGCCAGGTAAGCTTCCTGACTGCGTTTCTATATCACCTGCCAAATAGGGGCACAGATATGCCTTGAGAATATTAACAGTTTTAGCTTCCCCTTCCCACGGCACAGCCAGTCTGTGTTAATAGCACCATTTAGCAATGGGGAAACTGAAGTATGTGTCTTGTGAAAGGTCCTTGATTCCCATGGAGCTATGGCCACTTGACACCAGCTGGGCATCTGGCTTGGGGTGAGTGGCCACGGGGGAGTCAGTGGTGATAAAATGTTACTAGCCCAGATCACAGCGTAGCCTATGACAGATGGTTTCTGAGTTCAGGGGTGGTCTCTTTCTTCCCCGGTGCCTTTCTCCTTCCTGTTTTATCAGCCCACCATCGTTACGGAGTGCAGAGGGTCACTCCTGGGAGAGGCTCACACATCAGCCGGGTTTTGCCCCATCCTAAATTCCACCCTCTAAAGAGTTGTGTTTTATCACTGCTACATAGTTAACACTGGGATTTGCATCTGTAACAGAAAAAAAGTCCTTCCGCGTGTCATAGAATCATAGATTAGGATTGGAAGGGACCTCAGGAGGTCATTGAGTCCAACACCCTAGAGTCATGTCCAACCCCCGGATGTCATCATCATCATCATCATTACATGAACTAAGGAAGACTTGACTCTGCTTCACAATTTAAGACATGAAGCAATCTCTGGCGAGGGGGTGAAAGGAATTATTCCTTTCCCAACAGTACCCTAAAATGCTAACTTTACCAAGATCTATTATTAGATGAACGCCCATACATTCTAAGAAAAGATTGGACACCAGATGGTATGGAAGAATCTTAGCCCAGGATTTGAGTTGACATATTTATTGATTTTGGTTCCTCCTGAGCCCTGCCGTGATTCTGGCCATGGGCAGCCGTGGAATGTGTGTTTAAGTATCCTGGTGAAGTTGCGGTGTGTCACTGGAAGGGATATGAGGGTAGATCCAGATGTGACCCGATCTGTCATATCTCTACTTGGACACCAGAGCTATTGTTACACTTATGAAATAAACAGCAGGGTTTTATTCTGCTTTGAGGAGGTGATAGGTATGGTTTCCTGTATAAATCACAGAGACATTACATTTACATTTGTCTACAGGTGGGTGGCTAACATTTCCATTTTCCCAATATACCTTTTCCCATCAGGTTACACAAGCACACAAACCATTATACAGTACTTGAGTTACATTGTCCAATTCATCCCATACACATGTTCCCAATGACATATCTTTGCTGCACAGTTCAGGGGCGACAGGCAGGGAAGAGCACGCCCACTTTTGAGGTCCCAAATAACACAACCCCGGGAATTTTATAGCTTTCCCTCCCTTCCTGCCCACTGGCTCGAAATACGGGGTAGCCAAAATGATCCCATGGGCAAGGTTGGGAGCGGGCTAACTTTCCACAGTTCTGTCTCTGGTGTTTGCTGGTGGGCCATTCTAACAATGATTTCTCCCATCAACAACTCCGGTCTGACCGTGCTTGACACGAATTGTATCCAGGCTGATTTATAGATATAGAACAAGGACCTGCTTTTTTTTGCCTTAACAAATGTGATAACACTTTAACATTTCCAGATATTACCCAATACATTTCATGTTCTAAGGTAGCCAAGCTGAGACTTTGCATTTCAGTACATCCAATAACCAAAGCATTTCTATTACCTATATTCATTTGTTTTTGTACAATAGCCAGGTTGTGATATTTAACCACTGCCACATATTCCATTTTGCTTTAAGGTTTCCCAAGCCCATTTGTACCAGATCCACATTGATATATATTTGTTTACAGTGCTCATTGATTCTCTTCTGCTTAATGTAGTATACCACACAATGTTTGTAACAAGACAAACAGCATAAAATACAAAACACAATCTTTGTTACAATAAGAAATTCATGGTGGTGTTCTTCAGCTGTTTTGCTGATGCCCACTTTTCTTGAAGTTCTGAAAGACAAAAAGAACATTTTCTACCCTCTTTTGGGGGTGGCAGATTATTGCTTAAAATACCTCTTCCTTTTACAAATCTCCTTGCGGATCACAGGCAAAACATAGGAATTACCTCCATATTTTCCTGTGTCTGGCTGACTTTTCCACAGCCATAACTTTTAACATTGAAAGTGTATCCAAAATTCCTTCTATTAAAATCTTAGAAAACCAGAAATGCACGTGTGTGTGTGTGTTTGGGGGGGAGAGAGGGGGGAAGCAACCACTTAGCCTTGTAACAACATTTAGCCTGAAAATTTCAGCTGGTAACCAGGAGAGTTTGTGAATATTTATGGAATTAATTCATGACATTTGACTAACTTTCAGCTCCATATTCTTCCAATTCAATTCCACAGTTCGCTTTATTCTTCTTAGTCTCAACCCATGCCAGACACAGACGGGGGAAACCAAACAGCCGTCGTGGAATTCATCCTCCTGGGATTTGGGGATCTGCCTGACCTGCAAATTCTTCTCTTCCTGATGTTTCTTGTGATTTATATTGCAACCGTGGCTGGAAACAGCCTCGTCATGGTGCTAATCGTGGCTGATCAGCACCTCCACACCCCCATGTACTTCTTCCTGGGGAACTTGTCCTGCCTGGAGATCTGCTACTCCTCCACCATCCTGCCCAGGATACTGGCCAGTCTCCTGACTGGAGACAGAACCGTCTCAGTTGGTGGCTGCATCACACAGCTGTATTTCTTTGCTTCTCTGGCAGCTACCGAATGCTATCTCCTAGCGGTGATGTCTTACGACCGGTATTTAGCGATATGTAAACCCCTGCGCTATTCCACACTTATGAACACCAGGTTTTGCCTCCAGTTGGCTGCTGGGTCCTGGCTAAACGGTTCTTTGGCTGTTTCCATCATTATATTGTTCATGTCCCAATTTATATTCTGTGGCTCAAATGAAATTGACCATTTCTATTGTGATCCCGTCCCATTGTTAAAGCTCTCCTGCGGGGACACACACTTTATCGTAGCGTTGAATTTCGTACTAGCCTGTGTGTTCACCCTGCCTCCTTTCCTCCTAACCCTGACGTCCTACGTGTGTATCATCGGTAACATCCTGAGAATCCCTTCCACCACCGGGAGGCAAAAGGCCTTTTCCACCTGCTCCTCTCACCTCATCGTGGTGACCATCTTCTACCTGACCCTACTGAGTGTCTCCATGCTATCAACACTGGATACACTGGGAGTGCTAAAGAAAGTGCTCTCGCTTTGCTACACGGTCGTGACTCCCCTGGTAAACCCCCTCATCTACAGCCTGAGAAACAGGGAGGTCAGGGACTCCGCGAGCAAAGCCATCGGTCAATATGTGGCTTTCACAAAAACACGCAGAGAATCCTAGATCATTACTGTGTTTTCAAAGCCGCCCGGGTGATTTGGACAATCAGCCCCCATTGAATTAAGTTGAAAGCTCCCATTGAATATCTCAGGGCTGATGTGAAAAAGAAATGGAGATAATCTTCATGGAGCTCCTGAGGCAGGGTGTTTATGGACCTGTGTTGTGTCTATGTAACATATTGGAACATGAGATTGTTGGACAGTTCTATCAACCTCTCCTGCTCAGCACTGATACATAGAGGATGCTGGTATTTTTCTCCGTGCTGTTGGCTAAATCATTCATCCCGGGCGGGGAGAAGGGTGTGTTGCATCTGATAATGCACAGAGCTGACATGTTGTGTAAGGCACAAACTCCATTAAATATCTAAGCAAATGCCTGACTACATCCCAGCTGATCATTGTTTCTCTGTGATAGACAATAAAACCTGATAACCAAATCCCAACAGCCTGATACAAACAAAGCACAGTGGGTGACAGTATGATAAAGGTTCTTTCTCCAGATTATTTCTTATGCGTCCAAGGACACAACAGAGAATCCAGCCAGAGCTTGGGTCAGCGTTGTCCATCGAAGTGGAAGGACCCGGGAGCGAGTTGGCCATAACCACGTTCCCATCATGGAATTTTTAACTGGGCACTGGTCAGAACGGAGACAAAATTTTCACCAATTTCTTATTCCGACAAAAAGTCCGTTTTTGATCAAAATACATATTTGGACAATAACAATATTAACTCCTCGTGCAGCCTGTGTGGGGACGTTAGCCTGGGACATCTGCCACCCCTTAATTGGTGCCTGTTGCCATCCCCATCTTTGGACATTTAAAGAGGTGCAGGAAAAAAGCTTGAATTTTACCACTTGGAAGGGGCTCAAAGTGATGGACCATTTTACAACGAAGCCACTTACTAATCAAAAACTTTCAACCCGCCCTTCATTTCATCGCCCCTTTGTCACCAATGTTCAGAGCAACTGAAAAGAGGTGTAATAACTGTCAGTCAGGAAACACTGTTTCTTTTCTAAGTATTTAAACAGTGTTAAACTCTTCCTGGTTTTGGAGATGTTAACCCAGACTTTCTCATGCAGGGATCTTTTCTTTTTTAAACAAAAATATCAACAACATAACTAAGGGTCATCCCGATAGTTTTAAATAGTGTCTGTAACATCAGGATATGATATAATCAAATGAGCAAAGAAAAGGTTCAGAAACAGAAAAGGATTGGTATTAGCCTATATCTTCCACTAGATGGAGACAGAATGTAATAGATTTTTAAACGGCAGAGGGCAGCTGGGCTGAATAAACAGACTCGGCTGTTTTGTCCAATGTAGCAGCAAAAGGCAGCATGTGGTTACTAACGAGAAGGAGGCACCGATCCTGTATGCATCAACTTCGTGGCATCTTGACATGTATGAAGGTGCGACTGGTGAAAAGTCTAATTTTTTCCACAGTGATTTAGGAACATGAATCATGAGACGTTCGTGCTGCTGCTAAGAAAACTGAAGCTTTTAAAGATGGTGCTGGCGAAGGCTCCTGTGTATCTCCTGGCTGGAAAAGAAAATATGCACGCCAAAGTTAGAAATATTATTGGAGACAAGCGTTATCAGACGTGGGGATGGAAATAACCTTGAGAAAGTTATCATGGAAGAAATGACGGAGGATCAGCAGAGTAGGGGGTGACCCGCTAGATGATAGATGGATCGTGTGTGGCAGATCACTTGCTCAAAGTTAGCGATGGGTCATGAAGACTTTAGAAAATCCTGCTATGATGCCACCGATATTCAGCCGTGAGTAAATGGATTTACTGACATATCTATTTATATGGCCACTGGAGGTGGTAGTTTTTCTAGACTGAGAAAGGGGTAAGTTATAGAGTGTGATGGAATCTAGGGGGTAAAAAAAGGGGTCGCTGCCGTATTTCATGCCCCAGAAGGTGGGCTAAGAGGTTAATGGAATGAGAACAGTGCTGGCAGAGTGTCAGAAGACCAGTAGGACAGAGCAGAAGGTAAGGGCTGAGAAATGTGCAGTTATACTGTATAACGCCACTCGGTGGCGACAGGGGGTAAAGAACGGAGCAAGACCCGTCATGCCGTACGGTGTCCAACAGACATTGGTAGACGATAAAAGAATACGAAAGGGGCAGTTACACTGGGAAATGTCCACTCGATGGCAGCAAAAGCTCAGGTTTGAGAAATGGGCGGCTGTTCTCTAAAAGGATCGTTGGACAGGAACCGACGCTGAGTTATGGTGACCAGGCCTCTCTCCCGGGAAATGACAGCTGCGATTTTTTTTTGTTCCGTTTCGAGTCAGAGAAGCAACAGCCCTTCGCTCAGCTAATCAGCACCTCGGGGGTTAATTGCCAGGCTTTGAGGAATGCAACATTTGGGGTTTTTTGGTGGGTGGAGGAGGACGGGGCCTTGAAATGTTCAAAACAATACATTTTCAGGAAAAGACCCGTGAAAAAAATCATTTTGAAACTGCTGTTTCCCCATCCACCACCACCACCACACTCACACACACCCTTTCCTTCACTTTCCCAGTGGGAATAGTTGGGAAACAAAAAGAAAATGCATGAAACGCTGTTACGTGCTGAAAAGTGTTACGTGGGCTCAAAAAGCAGCCCTGTCTGCCAGCTGGGGGAGGCGTAGGAAAGTGGTGAAAAACCTACTTTTTCGCCCATAACTATTGTTTCTTTTCTCAAACTTTCGTATCGGTTTCCAATTTTTCCGGTTGTGAAAACTTGTGAACAGGGAGGTTTTTGCGACCTTCCCCCACTTTCTATATAGTTCGTTTTTCTAGATTCCTTCTGCATACTTAGGAGTCCATATTTCTTCCATCATCAAATTGTCCCAGCTGGATCTGTTCAGGGCAGGGCCGTTTTAAGACCTTCCTAGGCCCTAGGCACACTTGCCTTCATAGGCCCCCTAACTGAAATAACTCATTTGATTTTAAGCTATTAATAAATAGTTTTTTAAATAAAAATAAAAAATTATATATAAACATTTTTTTCATAGGCCCTGAAAGTTTCGTAGGCCCTAGGCACTGTGCCTAATGGATAATACGGCCCTGGTTCAGGCCTGTATGGAGCCTTTGGGACCAGATCCGCCATACAGGTGGATCAACAGTTCAAGGCCCCCTTGTTTGAGGGACATAGGACAGAGGTCTGGGAAGAACCTCCTAGTCATCAGCTTCAGTCCCCTGCAGGCGACCCCACCATAAAATCTTGTTCATTAAACTCATCCAGTGCCAGCTTAAAACTAGTCCTAGTGTTTTCATGGACTGTATGCCCAGAAGGGACCATTGTGAATAGGTTTGGAAGGATTAGACTTTCATCAGCAAATGTCATCAAACGTCGATTTCACCGCACACACACAAACCGCTGAAAATATATTTCCATCGATAGTAATCAAAACTAGGCAAAGTAATACAAGTGCTTCCTGAGAACGTAACAGAGTTGAAGTCCAGTGATTCAGGCTTTCGGATTTGAATTGTTATGAATGGACTCCTGAATGAATAATAAAAATGTGTCGGATTTGTTGATTTCAGGATATTTACATGAATGTGCCGTTGACAATTTGCCTGTTAACAGTTTCGAGAGCGTTAACGTTTTGAATCTCTACAAATACTGGCATTAAAAAAGTGTCTGAATTCTCCAGATATGAACATTTAAATCAATACAAATAAAAATGCTTAAAAATGAACATTGATACTATCTGTCAAAATTATAAAAAAAAATAAAAATCAATTGTTTCCAAGCCTAATTCAGACCGAGCTCCTGTGTAAACAGGCCAGCGTATTTCATCCAATGATTCCTGCATTTAGCCCATAGCTTCTGTTTTTCTCTAGAGCAGATCTATTCAAAAGAATTACCTTCATGATTTACAGACATTGAGTAATGGAGAACCCACCACGTCCCTAGCCAAGGGGGAGTCTGTGGCTAGCAGAAGATGTTCTGGCTGTAAAATGTATAACCTGGGATTGGGGATTTTCAAAGGGGCATAAGGAAGTCTGGTGGCCAAATTCCATTAAACTCAATGAAAGTTAAGTGTCTAATTCCCTTGGGTGCCTTATAAAATCCTTACCCTGCTGTTCTCCAATGCCTATCCCATGCATCCGGGCGACAAGTCGTGCCTAACGAAGTCTTGTTAGTGCTGATGTAAAACTGGCAATGTACTTCATTTCTTTGGCTCTTTTCCGGGGGAGTGACCTGGAACAGGTGAAGCACACTTGACCCCTGAAATCTGTAACCTGGGGAATGGGGTCTGTTTGTGATGGTGACTGATGACAACATCAGGTTTAATTGCACAAAAGATACAGGCCCTTAAGCTTTAACTCTGGACCTGATGGGTTGTCGTTTCACTCTTACTATAGTTTCATCCCGATGTAGACTCGGTAATGCGAGAGAAACAAACAGAGACTAAAAAGAAGAGATTTCCTTTGAGATCAGACATTCTCCTTTCCCGGTTTCTTTCCCTTTCAGGTTAGGGGTTTGAGTCTCTTAGCAATGTCTATGTTTTCTCTGGACATTTATTGAAAATTCCCATCTGCAGTAATGTCCAGGGACATTTCACCTTCCTGCATGAAGGATAAATAATGAGACAACGGAGGGAGCCACTTGTATACACGGCACAATGTACAGTGAGCAGGGCAGCAGAACAGACATCCGATGTGCACGTCCCTTTGCCGAAGGAAACCAGATACACAGAGAGATGGTGTGAGACGATTGACTGTAGAACCTGCAGACTGGCCCCTGAAGTGCCAAGAGAAGAGGTCGCATTGAAAGATCCCAGCTTGCAATAGATCCAAGACAGAGGTAAATCAGCCTTCAGTATGCTTCTCAGTTCAATCAGAATTGCAGATGGATAAAAGCTAGCACCTGATAATGTCTTTTTGCCTGGCTCCTTTTCAGGGTGGGGTCTCACTGGGGTGTATAAATAGATAGATAGATAGATAAAGTGTAAGGGGATGGATGGATGGATGGATAGGGTGTAAGTGGATGGCTGGATGGCTTGATAGATGGATAGTTGGATAGGGTGTAAGGGGATGGCTGGCTGGATAGATGGATAGATGGATAGGGTGTAAGGGGATGGATGGATAGATGGATAGGGTGTAAGAGGATGGATGGATGGATGGATGGATGGATGGATAGGGTGTAAGGGGATGGATGGATGGATGGATGGATAGATGGATAGGGTGTAAGGGGATGGATGGATGGATAGATGGATAGGGTGTAAGGGGATGGATGGATGGATGGATGGATAGGGTGTAAGGGGATGGATGGATGGATGGATGGATGGATGGATAGATGGATAGGGTGTAAGGGGATGGATGGCTGGATGGATGGATAGATGGATAGGGTGTAAGAGGATGGATGGATGGATGGATGGATGGATAGGGTG
Organism: Emydura macquarii macquarii; assembly: GCF_026122565.2. Classification (NCBI taxonomy): domain Eukaryota; kingdom Metazoa; phylum Chordata; order Testudines; family Chelidae; genus Emydura; species Emydura macquarii. The sequence continues at coordinate 124,489 of NW_027130850.1, read as the reverse complement.
TAAGGGGATGGATGGATGGATGGATAGATGATAGATATTGCATATGAAAGTATACACAGACGTACGTATGAGGATGAATGGATGGAGAGATACTGCACAGGCTAGGATGGATGGGTAAATAGATTTCTTGACAACCTACGGAGGAGAGATTCCCCTCTTACTTCACCAGATGTAACTTTATTGAAGACAACTGATTTACAATGGTGTCAAACTGGACTGAGGGGAGAATCAAGCCTATTAAACAGACAAAAGGGTGGGTTATTTCACTCCATGAGCTGTTAGCAGAAGGGAAAACCCTGCTGAAATGTTGGCTGGCACGTCCACCGTCTCTGAATAAATCGTTTTTGAGCCCCCAGGTGTTATCAAAGAGAAAGGTGAGCATGGGCACATAGATCTGTGGCCGTTTTGTGTGTACGCAGGGTCTGAATGAGCTCTCCCCTGCTGATCTAGCTAGGGCAGGGCAGGACTGGGGACTAGGCTGTATTTGCATGAGCACGCCCGCCCTGCATGCTGGGACTGCTTGGCCCAAATGATCTCTTTGGCTGGTGCTGGGTCACAAATCACTTGAGCGTTAACTGCAGGGGTGACAAAATGCTGTTCCCCTTATTGTATGAGCAAAGGGCAGCAGAACTGTGCTTGACCTGCCCTGGTGGAGGGGTCACCCGCGTCTGAACTGAACGCGGTAAGCAGGGGGTTTCGGTGCAGACGGCTGTGAAAGGTAAAAGACGCAGGGACAGGTATCCTGCTAGGAGGTGGTGGCTCTGTGTACAACCAGCTCCTCCCCACTGTTCAGAGATGGCGCTAATTAAAGGCTGCATTAGGGGTCTGTGGTTTTGTTACGTGATCACTGAAGCTGAAATCACTTGCTGTGGGGCAGCGTTTTCTGCCCAGCTGCTTCAGCAGTGACGATCCCCCACTAAGAGCTGACGATCACCGAGAGTCACTGGGTGGACATCAAGGGACCGACCCGCAGAGGTCTCAGTAGAGAAGCAGGTGGTAGCAGGAGGTGATGGTGCGCATTGGTAACGGCTGTCAGGGGGGCCAGTGGAGCGGGGAGCCAGTCGGCTGGAGGAGGGGCCGCTCAGTTGAAGGAGCAAAGGGCCTTTTTCCTCCCCATCCATGTTACCAGATTTGCCCGTCACCTCAGGGTATGTGCATTTATTAGGGTTACCTTCCTGGAGGGGGAGGTGCTGATTCTATTCATGTACTGCTTGTGTCACTTGTGTGTTCATATGGCTACAAGTCCCTTCCCAATGGAGCTATCCTGCAGGACCTAAGGTTTCCAGGGCTGGGTTCCTCCAGCCCCAGATTCAAATAAACTCCCCACAGATACACACACACATTCCAGATTAACCGAGTGCGTCTGAGCGGACCGGGCTATCAGCACTCCCAGCTGACCTGTTACATGTCCCTGCACTCAGCAGGCTGGTCACACAGCACTTTCAGTGCCCACCCTTATCTACCCTTTTGCACCACACCAGAATAGAGCGCACGTCTGAGCAGGCTGGATCCGAACAGCACTTTTCAGCTGCCCCCCTTATATGCCCCTGGACCCCATAGGCTAGGCAGAGCAGCACTTCCTGGCTGTCCCCTTCATATGCCCCTTTGCACCACAATTGTTCTAGCAGTAACCCCCTTGAGGAGCAAACCCCATAGGGTTTCTGGGCACTCCAGGGATCTTTGGCTCAGGTAAAAGAAGCGTTGCAGCAGAGCAAGATAGGGACCGAGAACACAAAGGAGTAAATGCAGTTTGGAGAGACAGAGAGAGAGAGAAAGTGGCAACCCGCTTGATTACAACAGTTATTTTATAGCCAGGTATATAAAACGTATGATACTGATAGTAATCCCATACAAGGAGAGAAACACAATCACATGCTTACAACACTACACAATACTACACAATAATACACAGTTACAGCTGGAGTATTGGAGAAGCTAGTCCAGGGTTGATTACAAAAGTAGAAGGTTATACCTGGACTAAAAGAGAGAGAGAGAGAGAGATAGTGTTGAGTGAAGAAGGGCGGGGGTCTCCCCACTCCGTGCGGCTCAGAGGTTCCCAGCATTCAGGCTGCTCAGCTTAGGGTCTGGAGCGCTTGGGACAGGCAGAGCCCCCGACTCCATCAGTCAGGGAGAGGGGAAGTCCCAGTGGAGCTGATGCTGCATTTGGATCCAAGCATCAGACCAGGGGTTTGAACTTGGGTGGGGGGTTTTGTAGACACCAGGTTTGTTTATGGGTAAACCATGACTCAAGGATGTATCCTAGACGGGTTTTCTGTGTGCTGGACAATAGGAGCTGCTCACCCCTGGCTCTGGGCTGTGTTCCTTGGGGGAGCTCACAATGCAGCCCGGCAGAGTCAGTGTTCTGCAGATCAATAACTGGACTGGTCTGATGATAACTGCAGAGCTGGGTGTGTGCAGGGCTGGGTTCATTTACATCAGGTGCAGAGATCTCCCATCATGCCGTGCGTCCCCGCTTTGCCAGTCCCAGAGTTCAGTGCGGTCCCTGCTTTGCAGCTTGGTTCTCCATTCGCTAGGCTAATTCTTCCATCGTCCATGGAGATGAGGTTCTGTTCTCCATGCGATGTGCTAATTGAGATGCTCCTTTTTACATCTTTGCTGTAGATGAGGCATGGGGAGCTGCCTTGATCCTATCACCCTTGTTTGGAGGGTTTACGTGTGTCTCCCACCGCCTCTCCATTGCTTTTGGTTGCTGGTTCAAGCAGAGGCTGGGGGGGGAGATTCAGGTGAGCCAGAGAGTCGGGGTTTTGCGCCCCGGTTCCCCAAGAACACAGGGCTGCCAGGTAACACGCACCCCAACCAGGCTGGTGAGCTCTGCAGCTGCATCTCTGAACTCTGGGGCTGCCCTGCCTAAGGACGACAACTGGGAGTGGGGGCCGGTGAAGGGAGGGGCACATTCCAGGAGCTGCTGGTTGCTGGACTGAAGAGACGGAGGCAAACGGAAGCTGCCCAACGTACTCGGGGGGGGGGTTTGTGTGTGGTTTTATGCTTGTGGATCCTGCTCGCGGCACGTTCCCAGGTTAATGCGGGTCACTTCCCCTTCTATTAACAGTGTCTTTGCTACACTCAGTCTCTGTGCTGCCGAGAGGGGACGTGTTGCGTCTAGAGGCGCCCGAGGGGTGGTGTGTGATTGTCCCAGGTTATGGGGTGGGGGCTCCAGCCGGTTTTGTGTTGCGCTGTCGAAAAGGAAGCCCTAGAGACTCAACCCGGCCCTTGCTGCTGCCGACTCTGACTGGCAGAAGGGCTACGCGTGCACTCGGGGTGTGTCGGTGTGTCGCTGCGGGAAATCCCCTGTGCGGTGTGTGACCCGTCCGTGCCCAGGGCAGCCACCTGAAAACGGCAAGGTCAGGGCAGGCTGCAAACGGAGAGCAGATTCTCCCAGCGCTGGTGGGTGACACTGAAGCCAGGCTTCCCAACCAGCCACAAACTGCTTCTGATTCCCCCACACTGGTTATCAAGAAACCCAAAATAAAATTACACACAGCCCCTTCACTGCATTCCAGTCTCTGGCTCCCAATCAGCACCAGGTCCAGTAGAGAGACCAGTTCTTTAAACTCTCTGCTCTTTACTACAAAGGTTCCCTCTGACCCCATGGGGTCAGCCACAGCACCAGAGCAATGTGAGTTTGGATCTTACCCAGAATCCCACGCTGCCAGCCAATCCTTTAGTAACTAACACTGAAGGTTTATTGTAAAAAGAAAGAAACAAAGTACGAGAGAAATGTTAAAAGGTCAAAGCAAATCAGACACATACAAATGGTTTGAAAGTCCATGTACATCAGGTTTCCAGTAGAATTGTGGAGTTTGCAGCTTGTCCAGTCCCGCTGGTGAACATCCCGTCCCTGGCTGGTCTCAGTCCTTTGTTTCACAGCTTCAGTTGTAGATCATTTGATCCAGAGGTGGGTAGGTAGGTGGCTGAAAGCTGAACCCCACTGAAGACAAAATGGATCCTGGGCAGCTGCCTTTTCTGTCCTTTTCTGTCTGTGCCAGGCTGCTTGTGGAATTTCACAGGAACCAAAATGGAGTCCAGAGTCACATGGGCCAGTTCTGGTGACTCCTCAGGTGTATCCCTGCCTTCTCCCCCGGGGCCCTTGTACCTGTGAATGTCTTAATGGGCCATCAAGCAGGCTAGTGCTGCAGCCATCCCGTCTGGGGTGTGTCCCAGCCAGCACAATTTGAAATACAGATATATCAACTATATCCATAACTTCCATCACACACATAACAGGTGCACAGAAACATCATCATCGTACTTAGCACATCACAGCCTTTCTAACAGTGCCGCACACGGCATATCTCACATGGATTACTATGATTTTGACACACTGATGTTAAATAATAAAATAAATGCTCCCTCACCCCCCAATCCAGCCAGCGTGACACGGTGAAACCTGGAGCGATGGAGCAAAGCCGAGCCACGTTAAATTTTGGACGAGGCATTTGAGTCGGGACTTCTTCCAGGTTTGCAGGGTAGAGCTCCAGAGGGGTCTGTCTACACAACGTTGCACTGAGCAGGAGTGAGCTTCCCAGCCCGGGTTAGCAGAGCTCACGCTAGTGCTCTAAGAATAGCCCTGCAGACAATGTGTGAAGTGGTGGGTGAGACTGGAACTCGGGATCTGACGCCTCGGGAGACGGGTGCTATACAGGCGAGCCCCATAGCAGGAGTCTGCCAGCCCAGGCTGGGAGAGTCGCTCCTGCTTGCTCCAAAAGGCTGTGTAGACACACCCAGTGTGGTCTGGCTGGTAACAGGAGCCAGGGATATTAGCCTCTGCAACCTGGGGAATGGGAAATGAGACAGAGCAACCCTCTCCTCCTGGCTTCTTAGTGCCACGGAGCGTCAGTCACCAGATGTCTCACACTGGCCATCCACACGTGGACACTGGTGTGTCACACATAACATCTATGTATTTCTTATAGGAGTCACCCAACGCACCCAGTTCATGAACACTTTTATCGCCTCCACAGATGGAAAACAGCCGCAGGCCATGGCTGGCAGGAACCACACAGTGGTGATACACTTCTTCTTCGTGCCTGTCTCCAACCTCCTGGTGCTCCGCGCTTCCCTTTTCTTCCTGCTGATGCTGATGTACCTCCTTACCATAGCGGGGAATATGCTCATCATCACGCTCACGGTGGTGGACCCTGCCCTTCGCTCCCCCATGTATTTCTTCCTCCGGAACTTGTCCTTCCTGGAAATCAGTTACACCTCGTCCATCATCCCCAAGATGCTGGTGAACTTCCTCTCCGAGGACCAGAGCATCTCCTTCCTGGGCTTCGCCACACAGATGTATTTCTTCACCTTCTTGGGGATCACAGAGTGCTGCCTACTGGCCGCCATGTCCTACGACCGTTACGTGGCCATATGTCACCCTCTGCACTACACGGCCATGATGAGCAGAGCGGTGTGTCTCCAGCTCTCAGCAGTGTGCTGGCTCATCGGGCTGCTGGTGGGCGTCGAGCAGACAACTCTCATATTCACTCTGCCCTACTGCGGGCCGAACAGGATCAACCACTTCTTCTGCGACCTGTCCCCGCTGCTGAAGCTGGCCTGCGCGGATACCTACAAGAATGAAATTTCTATTTTCATCAGCTCTGTTCTCTTCATCATGGTGCCCTTCCTGCTCATCCTTGTGTCCTACCTCCACATCCTCCATGCTATCCTCAAGAGACCATCAGCCACGGGCAGGAGCAAAACCTTCTCCACCTGCTCCTCCCACCTCATCGTGGTGACCTTGTTTTACGGCTCCGGCATCGTGACGTATCTGAAGCCCAAATCCAGCAACTCACTCAACATTGACAAACTCCTTTCCCTGTTCTACACGGTCGTGACCCCAATGCTGAACCCTTTGGTCTACAGCCTGAGGAATAAGGAGGTGAAGGAAGCCCTGAGACGGGTGATGGCCAGAAAAATATCAGTTTGAACCCTGTAATATATAGATACCCGTTCTTCTATTGAATTGGGCACTACCTGTAATAAGCGCTGAACATTGCCTGTTCTGTGTGTTTGCCTGAGGATTGTACAGATGTTGTTTATTGGCATATATGGGGTTAATTCAATAGCTGGGCGTTCAGGAAATTACCCAGGAAGATGGACAACAGCCCAGGTGAGAGGTCCTCAGCAGACACCAAGGCCAATAAACCGTGATCTGCTTGCCTTGCCTGTGGTGGGCCTGCCGGACCAGTTTTCCCAGGACTGTATCCCTCCACCTGTGATGGGAGGGACATCAAAAGACTGAGGAGGAAGGGGGTTTAAGGAGACACGCTCCCTGCCTAGAGGTGACCCTAGTTGGGTGAGATAATTTAGGAAACAAAAATTCCAAAAGTTGAGGGTTTCCTCAAGGAACCTGAGCCTTCCTAGAGGTTCTGCCAAGGGAAGGCAAACCTTTAGGTAAGATAAACCCGGGTGTAGCCTTTAGTTGTTTTAATCCTTTTTTCTTCCGATGCTGAGCTCCTACTGTTAAGATTAAACAATACTTTGTTTGAAACAGGCTGTTTCGGGTCAGTGTATCCAGCCCTGGTCACAGCTCCCCGTGGGGAGACTTGCTGGTGCTGAGTTCAGTCAGACCTGCTAAGTAATTCTGGTTGATATCCAGAGTGCTGTCACCCAGGGAACCAGTCTGGGAGTGGGAGAATTATAGCAGTCCACCCCAGAGAGGCGAAGGTTTGAGGCCTGACACCTGGAGTCCACCAGAGAGACCTGGCGAGGGGACAGAGGTGCAGCTATCCCTAAACCAAGACAATGCTTTTCTTTTCTCTTTACCTTCTTACTTGCTTGCCTTTTCTCTCTCTTCTTTTGCATTTCTGACTCTCTTCTTTTTCACTTCTTTCTTTTTCCATTTTTTTCTCCTTTTTTTCTTTTCTCCTTTCTTCTCTTCTCATCCCAGCCACCAGCACCTTTTCCTTTTTAAGGGGTGGTTGTTGAATGAGTCTGACAAATACTTTTTTGATGCAGTTTCATTTGCTTATTCACCGTGTTTTGAAACACAAGTAAATTAAAGCACATTAGGGAACTTTAAGCACATGGCACCATGACTACTCATGTGCTAAAAATTCAACACTTATCTCAGTGTCTTGTTGAATCGGGATCATAAAACCTCCATATCAGTGTGACCAAAGCGTGTTACCTGGCCTGTAATGACCCTGAATTGACTGTCACAACTGTTCACCCACAGACAGACAGGGATTTCCCGTCGTGTATAACTCTACGAGACCAGCGCGTGCATCTTACGCAGTGTCTGAGTCTTATACGTTCAGATCCACAGGACAGCCCTGGGGACATGGGGGTCAGGGCTGGTTGTGGGCGCAGGTTCCTCTCACTGCTGAGTTTGGCCCGTTGTGGCGTTCCCCTCTCCAGCCTGGACTGGTGTGTCGCTGTGTCACCCCAATCCCCCCACTCCTGGGACCTGTCTTGTACTTGCCCCGCTGTGTGAATCACCCACTCTTGGGTCAGCCCAGCACAGCCTTCTGCAGACAAGTGGTACCTGGTTTAGTGACTGAGTCCTTCTGGCCAGCCACTCATGGGATTACGCAATGCTGTGACACACACCCCCAGGCAGCACCCCAATGAAACCCTAGGAACTGCTGTTCTACAGAATTCAGTGCTGCCACTGGACTCTGCAAGCTCATATGTCCGTCAATTTATCAAAGACCTGATCTGCCACAGCTCTGTCACTTTTAATGAAGTCTCTACACTCACCCAAACCACGAGCGCTGCTTTGGATAAAACAAACCAGTACGTTTATGAAGTACAGAAAGATTTTAAGTGATTCTAAGGCACAGGAATATAAATCAGACAAAAACAAATAAAAGCAAATCACATCCTCAACTAAACTCAACACTTCAGCAGCCTTACAGTTGTTAGATGGTGCTCACCACAGGCTGGTTGCACGGCCTCCAACCAGGCTCCCCGCCCGTGAGCAGTCTGCCTTGATGTGGTTTTGTCAATGAACTGCAAGAGAGAGCTCAAGCGATCAGAATGTCTCTGCCTTTAACCCCTGGGCCTCCGCCACCCCCTGGTCAGGTGCTCGGCCATGTCCAGCAGGGCTTCCTCCAATGAGTATCACCTCAGCAGATGTTCAGGCCAGTCCATTGTTCCTGGAAGAGCTCGATTGTTTTATGCCGGCCTTAGTGAGGCGTGAACGCTCAGTCTGCAGGCAGTGTCGGCCTGGCTTTCCTTCTTTCTTCGGAAGCACAGGTGAGCTCAGTTTCAAAGCTCAGGCCTCTGGACCAAAATGGTCAAAACTTTTCAGCTCCTGGACGCTCAGGGTTGGTTCACAACAGGGCTTCAGCATCAGGTGAGCCTCTGGCACAGGGGGGTTGGATTTTGTGTCTCCTTATTCTGGGTGCTCGCTCTAACCAAGAGGCGCCCCAACTTTTTACCCAGGTGACCCATCACTGTGTTTTGTCTTTTGTGATCCACCTCCTCTGCTGCCGCCCCCTCCTCGCCCTGCAGAGGGGGCATCGATCCCCTGAAGCCCCCCCTCTGCCCAACACCAGAGCCCCAATTCTGGCCCCAAGGGGAAGCCCACGGGTGTGGGGGACAGTTTGCAGATTCAACCGGGCTGGGCCCGGCTCCCTGCTCCATCTGTTGCAACATAGCACACGAGGTCACAGAGCCACTCAGGTTTGGCCTGGACACCCCTCCGTCACGTGTGGGATGGGCTCGCTCTCCAACCTTTCCCCCCATCGGTACCGCCATCCACATCCGGCTGGGAGAAGTTACATTTGCCTGGAGCCCAGGGATGGGTTAATCGGACCCTGGTGACAACTCATCATGGCCCAGTTTGGGAAACACTGCTTTAACACCAGCCTATGGAGTCATTCTAAGAACATCAGAATGGCCGTTCAGGGTCAGACCAATGGTCCAGCTAGCCCAGTCTCCTGTCTTCCAACCGTGGCCACACCAGGTGCTCCAGAGGAACTGAACAGAACAGGCAGTCATCGAGTGATCCAGCCCCTGTTGTCCAGTCCCAGATTCTAGCACTCAGAGGTTAGGGACGCTCAGAGCGTGGGGTTGCATCCCTGATAGCCATCGATGGGCCTGTCTTCCATGAACGTATCTTGCTCTTTTTTGAACCTTGTTATACTTCCGGCCTCCACAACGTCCCCTGGCCAAGAATTCCACATTCTCTCGTTTGCTCTATCTGGCTGAACGCCTCTAATTATTTCATCCACAATGGAACAGCGTCCACACGGCTGACTGAGGGAGCTCCACATCCGAATGTCCTGTTACCCCAGCGGTTCAGGCATGCACAAGAGAGGAGGCAGATCTCTGTTCAAATACTTCCTTCTCCTCCGCAGGCAGAGGGGGGACTTGAACTAGGGGCCTCCCGCTAGCCCTGATGCAGCTGTGTAGGACTGAGTGGACTCGTAGGCGCTAAACTTTGACATCGCTTTATTTTTGAGTGCAGTCATGTAACAAAAAACATCTACATTTATACATTGAAATGGGGACAGCCTCAGGTTCAAACACGCACTGAAGGGCAGGGAGGATTAATGTCGTCTCATCTGCTATTCTCCCTTGCAATCTTAGACAGTACAGCAGCAATTTGCATGCCACACAGCATCAGGGAAGGGAACGCTCAAGGGACGATACAGGGGATTACGGTGTAGAACAAATCCCTATTAACCCTGGGGTTTCACTATAAATGGGAACCGTTCCCAGCCTAGCAACAGAAGTTACAGTTAAAAACTTTTCATGCTGTCTGGGCAGAGCATCAAATTACAACTCTTTTATCCATACCAGTATGTAAATGTATCCATTTCCAGCAACTCCCCATAGACCCTGATTTGGTGACACTAAAATGTGAGGTCTCTTTTGTGTGCAGGGAGCCCTATTTGAAGCAGTGTGTATTTTTAAAAGCTGTGAACTTTGGCAGTGAAAACACAATTACCATTCACCAAAAAATAAAAGGTATTTAACCCTTTTTAGCCGTTTAAATGGCCTTAATATATAAAATAAGTTTAAAGGGGAAAAAATTATGTAACAGACCCCCCCCATGCCTCCCTCCTTTTGAAAAAATGTGTGAAGAAGGTAGATAAAAATTAACCCCACACCCTGGTTAGTCGAAGAAATGACTTTTTAAAAATTCATTTTCAGTGGCCCCCCCACAGCCCCTTTTTTTAAAAAACAGCTTGAGGCCTATAAATAGAGAAAACTGGAGATTCTATTGCTGACGCAAGACTTCTGCCATCATGGGACACAATGACATGGTCAGAGACAATACCATTTTGTGGGTGCCACCGTGGTTTTTATGCATGTGGGGTGTTTAGGAAAAAATAATAGTTTTTTTTTTTTGAATGGGGCGATGTCTTTTCCCTTAAAATATCACAATCCGCACTAGAAGTGTTAACAAATTTTGGTAAGATGCTTAATATGTTACAGAATTATGGTTTATTCTTGAAGGAATTGTTTTTAAAAGTTTTATTTTTTTACTCTAGACCAAAGTCAAAGTCAACACAGGGTGGTTTTTACAGATGATGATCTGAGCTGATCTGTTCAAAAGAATTGTCTTTTATTAGAATCAGAGTACAAATTTAAAGCAATGCATTTTCCTCCCTCTGTGTAAAGGTTTTGAAAGACGTTTTCCCTGGTCGTTGGTAAACAAGACCGTGCAGGTTTTCGATTGCGGTGACCGGATTATGTTTTAGAATCATCTGATTTATGCGAAGAAGATCAATCGAGGCAGACACCTTTATAAAAAGGCCCAGACAAACATCTCTGAAGCCGCTGCCATTTCCAGGGGTGGAAACGAATGATACAAAGGGTCCAGTCCAACACCTCTAAAGCCTTCACTGCACATGAGGAAGCAGTTTTTAAAAGGGCAAAGGCAAACAAGACTGTAGCAATGGCAGTTTCCGAGGATGGAGATGAGCGGGACAAATCTGAGCGACTCACGCCACCTGCCGTTCTTAGAGCGACATTTGCTGTCTGTGAGGAGCTGTTTAATGCTTGCGCGTCCCTTGTGCATTCCGTAGGCAAAACGTTTTCGCAGTTACTTACTGAGGTGTTTCAGAAGCCAGAGAGGGAGGCCTTACACCAAAAGAGAACAGAAACACAGGCAGTGATTGTAAAATTGGAGAAAGCACTGAAAGGCAGCAGTGACTAAAGACTAAACCTAAAAATGTAAAGAGGGGCTGGGAAAAAAGGGGGAGAAATCGAAAAGATTAAGGAGGCTTTTGGCAAAGAAACTTCCAAAAACCAGAACGCTTTTAAGGAGCCACCCCCCGCAGCCAAAAAAAGGAAACAGACATAGACCACGTGAGCCCCGCTTCTGAAAGTGCGGTATCTCCCTCTCCGAAAGCAGTGTTTGGAATGTGTGAGATGCTTGGTAAGGCACCAAAGAGAATTAAACGCTTATGAGCGCTTCCAAGAATTTCGTTTAGCTAATTCGGACGGAGGGACGGACTTCATGCTGGCCATGGTTTTTGCTAGATGGTTTTAAGAACCGGTTGGGGCCTGAAGATTTTTTTTACAGCTCCGTTTAGATGCTCCAGGGCGAAACCGACCTCTCTTTTCTCAAAGGAGGCCTCGGGACGATTTAAACATTGCCGATTTTTGAAATCGTTGTCATCAACATATTGCAGAGTAACGCAGAGATCACAGGGTCCATTAGTCTAAGGCTGGTCTTATGGTTATTAGAAACAGGGCAGATGGAGGTGGGATGGTTAGACCCTTAAAGACTATCAGGTACAGTAAAATCATCGGAAAAAAAACGTTTATTGGATTTAAATAACTGGTGTTTTGCCGGGAGCGTTCTGGGTCTCTTATCAAATGAAAAACTCACAGATGCCCAACTCTGAGCGGGAGCCAGATGTCTCCACCATGAGCTGGGACTGTCAGACCAAAAAAGGGTCAGTTTTACAGACGTGTGCTCTTTTGAAGAGCGCTTAGGCGTGGCTATTCAAATAATTGATCGTGAAAATGGAAATTGGCGCTTTTTTACGACGGGAGGGGAACCCCGCCCCAAACCGGGGTTTGTTCCGTTACATGACAAACGTTATTATGGTGTTCTAAAGATAAAAGCCTTTATCAGAGTGCCGGGTTTGTGCCCCGTACAGCCGGCATCAGACGGTAAAGTCAGTTGTAAAACTAGACGTCTTTGCGATAAGTGCGGCTGCTATAAAGTTAAAGATCACAAGTGGAAAAGCACAAAGTCTCCCCAGGGTTATCAAGACAGACAGCATAGTTGGTCATGAATGTTATATGCAGAATATCTGAAGAGAGGAAGGTTTATGTGTTTTAGTCTTAGCATAGCTTTCCTTTGACAACCTCTGACAACCTGCTAGCCACCATCTCCATCTTTAGAGGTTTTTAAGCTGCGGCTTGACAAAGCCCTGGCTGGGATGATTTAGCTGAGGTTGGTCCTGCTTTGAGCAGGGGTTGGACTAGATACCTCCCAAGGTCCCTTCCAACTCTATGATTCTATGATCTCAGAAATAGTGCTCGATGCTTTCAAAGGAAAGGACCCCCTGACCTCCTGACACGTGAGCGTGCTAAAACAAAAATGGGGAATTATTCAAAAACTAAGTCTAGAAAAGGCCCCCTCTCAAAAGAAAGAAGCTGCGTGTAAAACAGGTCTGTCCTTCCTTGAGCTTTGCACTCCCCCTGCTGTCAGGCCTTTTAATTATCAGCTAATGTAACACGCTGAAAAATTCCAGAGGGGGAGCCGTGTTAGTCTGTACACAGCAAAAACAACGTGAGTTCTGTAGCACTTCAAAGACTAACCATTTTATTTTCAGCAGGCATACGCTTTCGTGAGCCTCAACTCACTTCCTCAGATGCAGCTGGTAGAAATGATACAGCAAATAGGAAATACACAGAAGGCAACAGTTACATATCCCAGGGCATAGATGACCCATTCTCACCTCCTACTCAATGGTTGTCATCAAGCCTCAAGTACCCGGCTTCCCCATTGTTATCTGGATTCAGAAATGAAAGACATTCTTCAAAGATCCGGTTTATCCAACTCCAAGAAAAGTTAAACTGTACAAAAGGGTCCTACAGAGCTGCCTGGTCCTGAGCAAATCAGGTGACGCTGAAAAGACTAAAATAAGTCTCTTTCTCCCCAAGCAAGAGCGAGGGCAAATGTGCCCTCCTAAAGCCGAAGGGCGTTCATCGGCCATCATCACTCGGGAGATATTGGTTTTCTGAAAGCCTTGGCAGAGCCGAATGTGCCTATGTCCATCATAGGGCATGTCACCGAAAAAGAGTTTTGTCTACAAACAGATCTAGAACCTGCTGGCATCCCACCCCGCCCTTTTAGAAATGGCCCTGCTAAAAAAACCAAAACACGAGTGGTTAACGGTGTGAAATAAACAAAAAACCAGGGCGTGCTTTATTCAGGCACCTCTTTAAACTCACGCAAGAACATGTTGAAACGTGTTTGGGACAGGCCTGGAAACACCTGACGTTGTCCCTTTTACAAACTGCACTGCCATGTGGTCGTTGTCTGCTAAATCGTTTGTACACAATTTTAAAATCTGGTCAAAAGATAAACCCTTACTACCGTTTCTTTTAAAAAAATACACAATGCAAGCCACAGGTTATAGTGAGAGGATGCGGTAGTCATCTCTGTGAATCACGCCATCATGAGAGTTGTGGTTTTAAAAAGTCATAATAGATTTAGGAAGTAAAACACTGCCTGGGGGAAATCCATAGGTGTCAAAGAATTCACCTGGCCCCTGCTTTGATTAGACAGCCAGCCAGTGTTCCCTGGACAGGTTATGGGAGGGCGTGTTAACAATAAGCCCCAGAGGTCTTCTGGACAGACACAAGGTCCTTCAGGAGCAAGTCGCTCGGAAAAACATCTAAAAAAGAAGCACCCATTGCTAAAAGGCACCTTAACTGCTCGGTGTTCGTAACCACGTTGAGTCAAACTGGACTTTCTTTCTCTGGCTCACCTCCATTACGCTGTCAAAACCCTCATTCACTAGCACGTTGACCGGAGAGGGCAGCGCCCTTGTGAACCACGCCTCCGCTCTGAGATTTCTGGTTTTAATCAGAGAAGAATAATCGGCCCCTTCCTGGGCCAGGATCAGACAGGAGGCGAAGAGCAGGTAACCCTGGGGAAATTCACCACGGTCAGCCAAGAGTCTTTTATGTATTTCCCGGTCACCTGCAGGAGTTGCATGTTCCCCTTCTCAAAACCAGGTTGTAGAGGTTTGTTCGGCACCTGTTCACATCCCCAGATAAGGCTGCGAAATGAATGTCGCAATGTTTAAAGTTGAAAGGGTTTTTAGTGTAATTGCCGCTGGAGGCGTCATTATATATAAAACCCGTAATGAGCTGTTCGGGTAACTGTTCCCAGAAGAGCTTTTCCGGGTCACTGACACGACTCCCGGCCAGAATACTTTATGCCCACTGTCATGCTGGGTAGCTGGCGGGAGAGCATCTGTTATATTGTTTGACATCAATGTCAAAATCGTATTAATTCATGTGGGATATGCCATGCCAGGTACTGTTAGGAAGGTTGTAATGTGCTAGGTCAGATGATGATACATATGTTCATGTGTGATATGCGACATGGAAGTTATGGATGTATCCGAGATGTCTGTATTTCAAACTGTGCTGCCTGGTAACACCTCAGACAGGATGGCGGCAGGACAATAGCCTGCTTAATGGCCCATTAAAACACTCACGCACGCAAGGGGCCCAGGAAGAAACTAAAGGCAGACCTGAAGAGTCACCAGGATTGGCCCATGTGACTCTGGACTCCATTTTAGCTCCTGTAACGTTCCACAGGCCGCATGGCCAGGGACAGAGGGTTTATACGATCAACCCCAGAAACCATTTTGCCGTCTATCCTGAGCTTCAGCCGCCTACCCACCTTGGGAGCAAGTCGTCTGCAACTGAAGCTGTGAACAAAGGACTGAGACCATCCAGGTACTGGATGTGAACCAGAGGGGAATAAACATGCCTGCAACTCCACATTTCTTCTAGAAACCTGATGCATCTGGACTTCCAATCATTTGTATGTGTCTGATTTGCTTTGACCCTGTAACATTTCTCTCGTGGTTTATTTCTTTCCTTTTACAATAAACCTTCAGAGTTAGTTACTAAAGGATTGGCTGGCAGCGTGGGGTTCTGGGTAAGATCCAAACTCACATTGCTCTGGTGCTGTGGCTGACCCCGTGGGGTCAGAGGGAACCTTTGTAGTAAAGAGCAGAGAGTTTAAAGAACTGGTCTCTTTACTGGACCTGGTGCTGATTTGGGAGCCTGGAGCTGGAATGCAGTGAAGGGGCTGTGTGTGTTTGTGGACTGGCTTCTGTGGGGATTCAGAAGCGCAGTTTGTGGCTGGTTGGGAAGTCTGACTTCAGAGCCACCCACCAGTGCTGGGAGAATCTGCTCTCCGTTTGCAGCCTGCCCTGACCTTGGCATTATCAGGTGGCTGCCCTTGACACGGGCAGGTCACAGTGGCGTAGTCGTAACAGGATCCACAGAACCAGAACATTTGGGGTTTGGGTCAGAACCTCGCGCTATTCCAAATTGGAAAATTGGATATGGAGAGTGTTAAAGGTGAAAGTTAGTCAAGATGAGTGAGCAGAGATCGTATGATGCTACGAGCGCAAAGCAGCCTAAACAGCTATGTAAAGAGAGAAAATTAGCTCTTAAAAGGGAACATCTCAGAGCAGGAAATGAGAGATCTGCTCAGAGACAAGGACCTGAAAGCAAGGCTTCCAGCTGACTCACTCACAGAGCCAGCAGCGGTGGAAGATCTGCAGCAAGCCGTGAGAGAGAGGCAGAGTCTGCAGCACGAGAGAAAGAGATGATGAGGAGGAGCTCAGAAGGATGAGGCTAGAATCTGAGGGAAGAATTTCCAGACTCCAAAAAATAGATGAAACGAGAGAAAAAGCTCATGAAGAATGGATGAAAAAACCCAAACTCCAACTCCAGATCCTGGAGCAGCAGAAGCGGTATCCTTCTGGAAGCCCAGCTTCCCTTAGCAACGATTGCGAGAACATCTTCCCAGTTTGTAGCAGCTTTGATGTGTTTAATACTGACGTGGTAAATCTACACAGCCAGGTTAATGTCACCCAGTCCCAGAGGCAGTATAAACGCAAGGCGCCTGTGTTACCGGTAAGCAATTGGGAAATTTGTGAAGGGGGGGTGCACGACTGTGAGCAGTTGTGTGTCTAGCCGCCAGGTATGCTGTGACAAGGAAGAGAGTGTCTCTAGCCCGGGGATGCTGGAGAATAGCAGCTTGTGTGTTCAGAACCGCGGTTCATCTGCTGGGGGAGAGAAAATCTCCAATGTACCGTCTGCGAAGCAGGCAGAAAGTACTATTCAGTGTATGCTGGTGGAGGATGTGTCAGTTGGACCAGAAGTGGTTCTGGATTCAACTGAGACCCAGGAGGGAAAGGTTCCTAGGCCGTGGAAAGTGGTTTGTTGCCTGAAACTGCTCCGGAAGAAATAAAACCTCCTAGCAGCGTTCGCAAGCAGTTTTCTGCAGCTGAGGGGGGTGGAAGTGAATTGATGAAGTCGGCTCAGGATGAGTCACTGCCTGGAGCAAGCCACTGTTTCTACGTTGGGAAAAGTGGTTCAGTTTCGAACTGCCGAAGTTTTCCAGATGTGAACAGAGGCCCTGACTTTGTTTTGGAAAGGGCCCGGTTGGAGACCTTGGAAAAGGTCCCAGGTGAAGTGAAAATGATTAAACCAGCCCCGTAACCGAGTGGCTGTGCCGGATCATTACAGCCGGGAGACCGTGGAGTTGGAACCTGACCGTCTCCAGGCTGGTAGCTCCGTGAGTGAACAGAGAGTGCCTCCGTTTCAGAGGCAGGTTTGAAAAGGAGTGAGCTAGCTCCTGTGTGTGAATGCAAATGACCTGCCCGCCAGCCGGGAGAAAGATCCACCCCTGGCAGCTAGCAAGGAGAACTCAGCCGGGGCGTGGCCAGCGGGAGGCGGGTGGAGTGTGCCTGGAAGGGCTCTGAATCGGAGCCACAGGCGGGATGAGTGTGTTAGGGCTCAATGAAGGAATGTCTCTTTAGAGGGGGCCGGAGTGGGGGCCCACAGCCTAGCCCCCACGGGAGGGTGATGTAGAGGTAACAGCACAAGCAGTGGGGAAGCGTGGGTCACTAGCGAACGAACTAAACCCTTACAGCTGGGTGTAAACAATGGAATCACAGTGTTACCGCCCTGCCCCACGCCTACCGACCTGCGGGCCTGTGTCCTGCAGCTCCCCCCTGCCCTGGGGGGGGACCCGGCCCCCCCCAGCCCCAGGTTAGCCCCCAGTGCTGCCCCCCCCGGCCTGTGGAGCCTGACCCCCTCCTGGCCCCCCAATGGGATGAGTGAGCGCTCAGGAGGATGGGGGGCCCTGTGATTTCCCCCCATGGGACAGCCCCCCGGCACCCTGGAGGTGTATGGGGGGGGTCAGGGCAGCCCTGAGCCGTGCCGTGGGGGGGGTGGGCGTCATCCGAGTCAGTCAATAAAGTGGGTTCAAAACCTGCCCCCTCCCGAGCTTGGTCATTTCCCACTCGCGGGGGGGAGCGGCCTCGGATCACCCACACCCCACCCCACCCCGTGCCGGGCCGGGCCAGGCCAGGATGGGCTCAAAGCGGGTGGGGGGAGCCCGGACTCCTGGGTTTGCTGGGCGCGGCGGGGGCAAAGTCCGGACGCCTGGGTTCTCTCCAGGCTCAGGGAGGGGCGGGGGCGGGGCCCGGAGCCGGGGTGAACTCGGAGCCCGGCCGGCGCCGCCCCAGGAGCTGATCCGGTTCCGTGTCAACGAGGCGGGTGCGCTGCAGCCGGGAGCGGGGTCAGGGGGCCCCGACCCCGCGGTGGGGGGAGCCGGGGCAGGGGGGGTCGCGGAGCCGGACGCCTGGTTTCTCTCCCGGCTGGGGGCGGGGGGCAAGGGGTGGAGCGGGTGCGGGCTGGGAGCCGGACGCCTGGGTTCTCTCCCGGCGGGCAGCCGGACGCCTGGATTCTCTCCCGGCTGGGGACGGGGGGCAGTGGAGTCTATTGGGTGGAGCGGGTGCGGGCGGACAGCCGGACGCCTGGGTTTTCTCCCGGCGGGGGGAGGGGCGGGCAGCCGGACGCCTGGGTTCTCATCTCTCCCCTCTCGCAGGTGCTGCGCCATGAAGGCTCCGGTTCCGGCTCCTGCCCCGCGGCCCGGCCCGGCCCCCGGCTGGCTGCAGGGCCCGTTCCTGGGGGGCCGCGATCCCCCGGCCCCCGCCTGGGTGGAGGAGACCCGGGCCCGGCTCCTCCGGCCCCTCCCGCCTCCTGCCCCCTGGCTGAAGTCCCTGCTCCCCACGGCCGGCCCGGCGCCCCGCACCGATGGAGCCGAGGGGGGGACCCCGGCCCCGGCCCTGGCCCCCCGCGTGGAGCTGGAGCCGCCCTGGGTGAGACAGGCGGGGCTGAGACCGGGCGCAGCTCGTGACACGTGTGGGGCTGCAGCGCCGGGGCCGCTCTGCGGAGCGGGGGATCCCGGGGACCCCAGCCCGGCCGGGGGGAGGGGGTGTGGGGCCAGGCGGGGGGGATACTGGCGGGGGGGCACCAGGAGGGCGTGGGGGGCACGGTGGGGGGTTTCTCACCCTCTGCTCTCCCCTCAGTGGGTCGGCGTGACTCCCGAGCCCCCTGGCTCGCTGCCCCAATACAGCCTGACGGAGCCGCCGGCCGAGCCCGGCCCGGAGCCCCTGGAACAGGGGGACCCCAGCCCCCCGCAGGGCCCCCCCCAGCACCTGAGAGAGCGCAAGGTGAGGGGGCGGGGCCAGGACTCCTGGGTTCTATCCCTGCTTTGGGGGGGCGGGGCCAGAAGTCCTGGGTTCCGGCCCTGCTCTGGGTTGGGGGGGCGGGCCAGGACTCCTGGGTTCTATCCTTGCTCTGGGTGGGATGGGTTGGGGGGGGGGCGGGCCAGGACTCTGGGGTTCATCCCACTAACCCCCCCCCCCCGGCTGTCCCCAGCTGGCCCTGGTGAACCTGACGTGCTGCTCCCTGGTGGAGGGGCCGAAGTGGGGGTCCCCTGAGGACGAGACGCGGAGCCGCCTGCTGGGGCTGTGCGAGGAGCTGGCCCCACTGGAGCCCGAGTTCATCCTGAAGGTACCGGGGCGGGGGGGAGGCGGGTGGCCCCCCTGGCAATGCCACGGGTGGGTCTCCGGGCTCTGGGGTCTCCCGCTGCGGTTAGATCCCGGTCCCCCCTGTGCCGCGTTTCGCCCTCCCAGAGGGTGCGAGCTAGTGGTCAGTGCAGGGAGACGGGGTGCGTGGAGCCAGCTAGGCTCTCTGTGCGGGCGGGGGGGCCCAGCACAGCTGGAGCCGAACCCCCGCCTCTGAGCAAGGGGGAGGCGTTTCAGATGCCCAGGTCCTGTCCCAGGGCTTGGGGGGTCTTGCGCTCTGGCTGGGCTTGGACTCCGTGCCTCAGTTTCCCCCCGCCCCGCAGGTGGCCCTGTATGCGCGCCAGGAGCTGAACATCCGAAGCACGGCCAACTTCCTGCTGGCCCTGGCGGCCCGGCTGCCGCCCTGCCGGCCCCACCTGCGCCGCTACCTGTGCGCCGCCGTGCAGCTGCCCTCCGACTGGATCCAGGTGGTGACGCTCTTCCAGGTAACGGCACCGTCCCCCCTCCTCCGGTGGCGGGTGGTTCCACTGGCCGGCGCTGACCCACCCCCTCTCCCTCACAGAGCCTGGCGGGCGCCGAGCATCGCTTAGCCCCACTGCCCCGCTGCCTCCGCGCCGGCCTGGCGGACAAGTTCCGGCAATTCGACGCCTACCAGCTGGCCAAGTACAACTCCCGCAAGGACCGCGGCAAAACCGGGAGTCGTCCGCGGCGCCGCCAGGGGGGCCAGGGACCCAGGAATCCTGCGGGTGGCCCTCAGCCCCAAAAGCCCGTCCCGCGGGCCCCTGCGCCCAGGAGGAGGAGAGCCCAGCAGCGCCAGGCGTCCGATGACCTGCAGTCAGAGGTGGGGGGGTCTAGTGGTTAGAGCCGGGGTGGGGTGGGGGAGAGGCGGGGAGCCAGGACTCCTGGGTTCTCTCCTGGCGCTGGGAGGGGAGCGGGGTCTAGTGGTTAGAGCAGGGCGGTGGGGGCGGTGGCGGCGGCCGGGAGCCAGGACTCCTGGGTTCTCTGCGCGTGTCTCCCGCAGGTTGCCAGTGACCAGTCGGCCCTGGGGCAGCCCAAGAGGACTCGGTTCTCCCTGAAGGTGCTGATCCGCTGGCTGCACATCTCCGAGCCGGCCGAGCACGTCATGAGCCTTCTGGGCCGCAGGTGAGAGCCCTCGGAAGGGACCCAGGCGTCCTAGCTCGCCCTCCCCGCTCGCCGGCCCTGCTGGGAACCCCCCTATCTCTGCTCCCCTCCCCCCACAGGTACCCCTTGGACCTGAGTTCCTTCTCCCGGAGCCATCTGCCAGGGCCCTGGGACCCTGCCCGGGCCGGGACACGAATGAAACTCCCGCAGCCCCAGACCTGGGACCGGCAGCTCAGCCAGCGCGGGAACAAGGCGGTGGTCTGGGAGGAGCTGATCGGTAAGGAGCGGGATTGTGGGGTGCTGCGCTCGCTCCCCCACCAGTGCCCAGTGTGTGTGTTGGGATGTCACCAGGGGGCGCTGTTAGCTCTTTTCCCAGGGGGTGCGAGCTAGTTTTCAGAGCATGGAGACAGGGTGTGTGGAGCCAGCCAGGCTCTCTGTGGGGTAGGGTTTCCTTGGGGCCGTAAGCCTCCCCCCCGCACCCGAGGAGAGCCTGACCTCGGGGCGCAGTGGGAGGGGCCGCGCTGGTCTGTGATTGGACCGTGGGCTGGCGGGATGGCGCCATAGCTGCTGGTATCTCCTCCACGGGCAGCCGGCCCCTTGCCCTGCTCAGTGACGGGGGCGGGGGAGGCGGTGGGGGAGAAAGGGCACCCTGGTCACCAAGGGTCCCCCAACGCCCCCTGGGGGCTGCAGCCAGCCCGGCGCCCCTGTGGACACGGCCCCCCACTGGCTGTGGGGGTTGGGGGGCGCTTTGACCCTAGCCATGGGGTCCCCTCGCAGACTCCGGGAAGCTGCCGTTCATGGCCATGCTGAGGAACCTGCGCAACATCATCCGGGCCGGGATGAGCGAGCGGCACCACCAGCGAGTGCTGGAGCGGCTGCAGAACGAGGTACGGCCCCCCTTGGGGACCCGCAACCCCCCCTAGATCCCCAGAGTGGGGTATGGCCCCCCCACGGGTCCCCAGAGCGGGGTACGGCCCCCGCACGGGACCCAGAACCCCCCACGGGTCCCCAGAGCGGGGTACGGCCCCCCCACGGGTCCCCAGAGTGGGGTACGGCCCCCGCACGGGACCCATAACCCCCTCCCCACGGGTCCCCAGAGTGGGGTACGGCCCCCGCACGGGACCCATAACCCCCTCCCCATGGGACCCCAGAGCGAGGTGGGACCCCAAAATCCCATCACCCCCCGGCAGGACGGCTGCGGGGGGGAGGGGGCTAACTGGGATCCCCGCCCTGACACCCCGCAATCGGCAGGACTCACTCGTGCGCAGCCGGCAGTTCCCCTTCCGCTTCCTGGCGGCCGGTAACGCCCTGCGGGACATGGAGGAGCAGCTCAAGCGGAAAGGTGGGACCCGCCCGGCCGGGAGTGGGGAGTGCTGGGGGGTGGGAGTAGGGGGAGCTGGGGGGGGAGTTGGGGGGCTGCAGGGTGGAAGTGGGGGAGGCTGGGGGGCCACCGGGGGGGGCTGCGGGGCAGGAGTGGGGGGCACCGGCGGGGCGGGAATGAGGAGCACCGTGTCCCCCTCTCTCTCTGCCCCCCAGAGGGGCCCCTGCCCTCTGGCATGCAGCGGCTGTGGGGGCTGCTGGTGCGCCAGAGGCCGTGGACCGCGCGCTGTACCCCCTCAATGAGCCAGTGTCGGCGCCGGGCCCTGTGGGGCAAAACCTTCTTCCGCCGCATGAAGGCCGAGAGGCAGCGCCTGAAGAAAGTCTGGTAAGGGGGAGCTGGGGGGCTGGGTGGGGGGAGCTGGGGTGCCCGGCGGGGGCTGACGGTGGCTCGTGCCCCCCCACTCCAGGAAGCTGCGCCCCGAGCCCGCCCTCCTGCTGCGCTACCGCCAGGCGCTGGACGCCGCCGTCCGTCTGTCCGCCCGGCACAACCTGCCCCCCCTGCCCGGCCGGACCCTCGTCATCGTCAGCACCGCCGAGGACATGGTCGCCCACTACAACCTGGACCCCCGGCTGCGCAGCCTCAGCCAGGAGCCGATGACGGTCAGTCAGGGCTGCCCTCGCCCCATGGCGGTGCCCCGGGCGGGTGGAGCTGGGGGGCTGCGCTCGCCCCACGGCGGTGCTCCCGGAGGGCGGGGCCAGGCCCGGCTCACAGCTCCCGTCTCCCCAGGCGCTGGAGGTGGCCCTGTTGCTGGGCCTGATGTGCCGGGCGGTGGCGGAGCAGGCGCGCCTGGTGCTGTACGGCCGCGGCGGCTGGGAGGAGGCGCCGGTACTGGCCGGGTCGTTGCTGGAGAACGTCCAGACTCTATACCAGCGCGCCCAGGTGAGAGTCCCAGCCCCCCCGCTCTCCCTCCCCCGCCCCATGGGGGTCCCCAGCTGTGCCCCCCCCACGGCTCACCTGTCTCTCCCCCAGACCATGGCGGAGTCGAGCGACCGGCCCAGCTCCCTCAGCGACGTCCTCTGGGACCTGGTGGCCCGTGGGGAGCCGGTGAGTCTGGGCTGCGGGGCAGGAGTGGGGGACAGCGGTGAGGGGCTGCGGGGCGGGAGTGGGGGGCACCGGCCGAGGGGGGGCCGTGGCTGACCATGCTCCCCCCCCCCAGGTGGACACGCTGCTGGTGCTGAGCCCCGCCCCCGAGGCCCCCCAGGCCGCCCCCGCCCTGCGGCTGCTGCGGGATCGAGTCGCCCCCGGGAGCCTCTTCGTCAACGTCAGCAAGCAGCAATACCAGTACGGACCCCCCCGGTCCCCCCCACACCCCGCCCCGCCCGGCTTATGTGGGGATCACCTGGGCTTTCACAGGGGAGGGGGCTCCCCGGGGCTGTGGGGGGAGGTGGGGGGGGCTGCCCGTGGCTGTGGGGGGGCTGGGAAGGGGAGGGGTAGAGGCCGCCCCCCCCCCGGCTGAGGCGCCCCCCCCCGTCTCGTTGCAGTTGCTCGGAGGGCTCCGCGCAGACGGTGCAGCTGTCCGGGTTCAACGATCAGGTTCTCAAGTGAGTCGTGGGTCGTGGGGGAGGATCCGGGGGGGTGTCACTGGGGCCAGGGGTGTAACCGCCCCCCTCCTGCCCCCCAGGTTCCTGGCTGCCCGTGGGGCTGCCCAGCTGCTGGAGCACGTGGGCCGGATGGACGCGATCCACGGGCTGCCCCCCCCCCAGGGGGCGCCCCCCCAGCACCCGGAGCTGCCCCTCGGCCCCGCCGCCCTGCCCCACACCTCCCGGAGCAGGTCAGGGGCCGGCTGGGCCCACGGCCAAGCTGGGGGGGGCTGGTTCTGTGGGGGAGTCGTTGCGGGGGCTGGGGCCGGGCTGGGGGATAGAGGGGCCCATCGGGGGGGCAGGGCTGGTCGCGGGGGGAACGGTGGGACATGGGGCCGGGGGGCAGGGACTAGTGGGGGGCCAGGAGGCCAGGAGACAGAGGGGTGGGACTGGTGGGAGGTGGGGCTGGGGGACAGAGGGGCGGGGCCAGTTGTGGGGGGGACCGGCGGGGATGTCGGGGGGACAGAGGAGCTATTGGGGGGTGGCGGTGACCGTTGGGGGGCCAGGCCGGGGCTAACGGTTTTCCCCCCATCCCCCCAGGTGGCGCAGCCTCCGCGTCTTCATCTCCTCGCCAGTGCGGGACATGGGGGGCGAGCGGGACGTGCTGACCCGGGCCGTGCTGCCCGCCCTGCGCGCCCGCCTGGCCCCCCGGCACCTGGCGCTGCACGAGGTCGACCTGCGCTGGGGCGTCACCCAGGAGGAGGCGCGGCAGGAGCGGTGGGTGCCGGGCGGGGGGCCGTGCCGTGGGGTGGGGGGGCTGGGCGGGAGTGGGGGGGGGGGACCGTGTTACCAGGGAGGGGGGCAATGGGGGGCCCCGCTCACCCCACCTCTCCCCCACAGGCAGCTCGAGCTGTGCCTCTCCGAGGTGGCCCGGAGCCAGCTCTTCGTGGGCGTCCTGGGCGAACGCTACGGCTACGTGCCCCGGGAATACGCCCTGCCGGACGCGCCCCCCTATGAGTGGGTGAGCCCCGCCGGTGCCCCCCAGCGCAAGTGGGGCGGGGGGGGGGGGAGACGCCGCCTGGCAGCCCCCAGCCCACAGGGTCCTGCCGCTTGGTGGGTGCGGTGGGATCCGGCTCCCTTGGCCGCTCGGGTGCGGAGCTGCCGTCTGCCTGGGCGCCCCCTGCACTTGCTGGTGTTGCCCCTCCCCCCCCCCGTCCTCGGGGCGAGCCCCACGCCCTCAGCAGAGACCCATGGAGAGCGAAGTGCCCCCCAGGGCACGGAGGCGAGGAGAGGGGAGATGCCCAGCAGGTGCCCCGTGCCACCGAGGAAGGGCCTCGCCAGTCCGACCTGGGGGGTTGATGTGCCAGCCCACGCCCGGCTTCGTCGCACATGGGGCCCGCTGGGGGTCATGTCCCCGGGGGCAGGTGCCGTGGGGAGAGGCTCCAAGGGGGGGCCGCAGGCAATGGGAAGCCCTTGGTGCCACCGAGCTTGGTGGGTGCGGTGGGATCCCGGCTCCCTTCAGCGCAAAACCCTGGCCCCGGCGGGTTTCTGCCCCATGGGGCTGCCCCATCCGAGAGCCGGGGGGCAGTTGGTGGGAGCCGTAGGTCCGGGGGTGACGGGGTCCCCCTGCTGTTGCTGCAGGTGAAGTCGTACCCCCGGGGCCGCTCCATCACGGAGCTGGAGGCCGCGCAGTTCCTCAGCGGCCAGGAGGACCCCGCCTCTGCCGTCCCAGCCTTCTTCTACCTCCGCGAGCCGGACTTCCTCGGGTAACCGCCCCCCGGCCCTCCTCCGGCCCCACGGCGGGGGCAGGGCATGGGGCGGGGGGGGCCTCTCCTGGCTAGGGGCACCGATCCGCTCCCGTGGAGGGAGGTGGGCTGGGAATGGGGGAAGGACCCTTTCCCATGTAGGGGGCACCGATATGGCCCCAGGATGGGGGGCGGCTGGCTTGGGGGAGGGGGGCAGGGAATGGGGCATGGACCCTTCTCCGTCTAGGGGGCACCAATCCGGCCCCATGGTGGGGGGATGGCTGGTTGGGGGGCAGGGGCTTGTCCCCTCCAGGGGCAGGTGGCTGGTTGGCTTGGGGGGCAAGGGGAGGCCCCCTCCAGGGGCGGGGTGCCAGCCGGGTGTGGGGCAGGGGCACCGATCCAGCCCCACAGCAGGACCCTGAGCAGTGTGTGGGGCAGGTCGGTGCCGGAGGCCTGGCGGGGGGACTTCGCGGCGGAGTCAGAGGCCACGCGGCGCCAGGGGGAGGCTCTGAAGCAGCATCTGCGCCAACACCCGGGGGCGTCCGTCCGCAGGTACCAGGGGGGCTCGGCAGGTGGGGGGCAGGGGGGGGGGCTGCCCCCCCGCTGCCCCTTCTCATGGTCTCGCTCTGGCCCCACAGCTACACCTGCCAGTGGGGCGGCGTGGCCAGGGGCCAGCCCTACGTGGAGGGGCTGGAGGAGTTCGGGGCCCAGGTGCTGGAGGATCTGTGGGGCGCCCTCCAACGCCACTTCCTGCAGGTGAGCGCTCGGGGGAGGGAGGGGGAGACGGGAGCCGGACGCCTGGGTTCTGTCCCGGCTCGGGGGGCGGAGGGGGGCCGGGAGCCTGGCTGCCAGCCCCACATGCCGACCTCATCTCTGCCCTGCCCCAGGCCGAGCCGGCGCCCCCCGGGGGCGAGGAGGAGGACGAGGAGGGGCAGGAGCTGCAGGCCGCCTTCCAGGACTCCCAGCAGGGCCGGTTCTGTGCCCGGGCCCGGCTGCTGGGGGCCCTGGCGGGGCGGGTGCGTGAGGGGCGACCCCCCCGGCGCGGGGCAGGGGGCGGGCTCTACGTGGTGACCGGACAACCTGGTGATGGCAAGACGGTCTTCATGGTGAGGCGGGCAGGAAGGGGCGGGGCCGGGTGATGGGTTGTGGGTGGGGCCTGGAGGGGGAGGGGCTGGTTGGGTGGGTGGGGCCTGGGGGCCTGGGTCTTGTATAAGGCCCAGTGGGAGGGGCTTGAGGGCTGGGAGAGGGAGTGGCCAGGGGATGGGAGGGCGGGGCTTGACAGGGCCCCGCCCCCAGCTCAGCCACTGCCCCTCCCCCAGGCGGCGCTGGCGCGGGAGCTGAGCGCCCACCCCCCCGACCAGTGCTTGGTGGTCGCCCACTTCACCGGGGCTGGGCCGGGCCAGGCCAGCGCCAGGGTGGTTCTGGGCCAGGTCTGCGCCCGCCTCGCCCGCCTGCTGGGCCAGCCGGCCCCGCCCCCCGCCTCCTACAGGTCAGGACGCCTGGGTCCCTGCCGGCCCGGGGGAGGGGTCCCATGCTGGTGGATGGGGTGGGGGGGGGAGCCAGGACGCCTGGGTCCCATCCTGGCTCTGGGAGGGCAGTGGGTCCCATGGCTGGGAGGGCGGGGGTATCAAGTGGTTAGCGTGGGGGCCGGCCCGGACGCCGGGGTCTCATGGTTGGTTCTGGGAGGGCAGTGGGATGTAGTGGTTAGCGCGGGGGCCGGCCCGGACGCTGGGGTCCCATGGCAGTGGGGTGTAGTGGTTAGCGAGGAGGGGGGGGGGGGCCGGCCTGGACGCCTGGGTCCCATGGCTGGCTCCCCTTGCAGGGGGCTGGTGGCCCGGCTGGCGTGGCTGCTGGCCGCAGTGGCTGGGTCCCTGCGGGGCGCCCAGCGCCTGGCCGTGCTGCTGGATGGTGCCGACGAGATCCACGGGGACGCGGGGCACCTTGTCTGCGACTGGCTCCCCCCACGCCTGCCCCCGGTAAGCCCTGCGCCCCCCCGCACTCCCCCCCCCCGCACTCCCCCCCCCCGCACTCCCCCGCCTGCCCCACCCCCGCTCAGCCCCTCTCCTCTCCCCGCAGCGCGTCAGCCTGGTCCTGAGCGTGGCCGAGGAGGCCGGTCTCCTGGGCTCGCTGCGGGGCCGGCCGGACGCGCTCCTCGTCCCGCTGGGGCCCCTGGACCCGGCCGCCCGGGCCGCGCTGCTCCGGGCCGAGCTGGCCACCTACGGCAAGCGGCTGGACGAGTCGGCCTTCAACGACCAGGTGCGAGGGGCCCGGACGCCTGGGTTCGTTGGGGGCTCGGGGAGGGGGGTGTGGTCTAGGGGTTACAGTGGGGGGGGGCTGGGAGCCAGGACGCCTGGGTTCTCTCCCAGCTCTGGCTGAGTGTGGTGGGGTGTGGGGCTCCCCCGCCACCTGCCGTGACCCCGTCTCTGCCTGTCCAGATGCGGCTGGTGCTGGTGAAGCGCGGGGCCCGGCAGCCCCTCTACCTGGCGCTGCTGACCCAGGATCTGCGAAGCTTCACCTGCTACGAGAAGGTAGCTCAGCCCGCGGGGGACCCCGGCGTCTGGGCCGGGGTGCGGGGCTCTCCCACTAGGGACCTCAGGGAGGGGCGGGGCCAGCAGGGGACCCCATCGTCCGACCCCTCGTCCTGTCTCTCCAGGTGTCGGAGCGGATCCAGGCGCTGCCGCCCTCCCTGCCCGCGCTGCTGCAGCACCTGCTGGGCCGTCTGGAGGAGGAGCACGGGGCTGAGCCGGTGGCGGTGGCTGCGGCCGCCCTCTGGGCCAGCAGGGACGGTAAGAGACGAGCGGGGCTGCGTTCATCTGTGCGGCTTCCCAGGCGCCCCGCCCCAGAGCTGGCTGTGTCTCGGGGCCGGGCGAGCCGTCTCCGTGCAGTGTTATATATGGCAGTTCCCCAGCTGCTCCACCTCAGAGCTGGGTGCATCTCTGCACAGTGTTATATGTGGTGGTTCCCCAGAGGTGGCTGTATCTCAGGCCTGGGCGAGCTGTCCCTGGGCAGTGTTATATGGGGCGGCTCCCCAGCCGCTCTGCCCCAGAGCTGGGTGCATCTTCGGGGCCCATGAGCCATCCCTGGGGCGGGTGTCCCCGCAGCCCCGTCTGTCCGTGACCGCCGTGCGTCCGTCCCCGCAGGCCTGCTGGAGCGAGATCTGCTGGCCCTGCTCCGCACGTGGAGGGAGCTCGGCCGGGCGCCCGTCACCTGGGAGGGAGCCATGGCTGCTGGGAGCCGCGCGGCCACCGGCCCCTCCGCCCCCATCTATGCCCTGATCTGGAGCCTGAGGGAGTGAGTGGGGTCCGGACGCCTGGGTTCTCTCCGGCTCTGGGGTGAGGGTTGGGGGCCCGGACGCCTGGGTTCTCTCCTGCTCTGGGGTGGGGGTTGGGGGCCCGCACGCCTGGGTTCTCTCCCGCTCTGGGGTGGGGGTTGGGGGCCCGCACGCCTGGGTTCTCTCCCCCTCTGGGGTGGGGGTTGGGGGCCCGCACGCCTGGGTTCTCTCCGGCTCTGGCAGGGCTCCGGCTGTGTCCCCGTCCGTGGGGGGCCGGGAGCCTCTGTTCTCTGTCCCCCCGTCTCTCCCCCAGGCTGGCGGGGGTCTGTGGGGGCCCCTCGCAGGCCCCCGGCTCGCGGCTGCAGCTCGCCGGCGCCCCCCTGCGGACGGCCGTGGAGCGACGCTACCTGCAGCAGCCGGACCGGCAGCAGGCGGCTCACCTGCTGTTAGCAGGTCAGGGGGTCGCCCCGCGGGGCTGGGGGGGCTGGACACCAGCCCCCCCGTTTGTTCCTTGCCCTACAACCCCCCCAACCTGCCAGCCCCCCTCTTCTCCTCCCGCAATGGACCCCTTCCTGGGGGCTCTGTGCCCCGCCGGCTGGATCCTGAAGTGGGGCAGACAGCTGGGGGGTGCTGGGCATTGTGGGTAACAGCCCCCCCGTTTGTCCCCCCACCCCCGCCCCACAGCTCATTTCTGGAGACTCTGCGACCCGGACGAGACCAGGAGCTTCCAGGGCGGCGAGTCGGGGCCCCTGGCGGAGCTGCCCCACCACCTGGTGCGTGGGGGGGCGGGGGGATACCCGGGGGGGGAGGCAAGACCCGGGAGGGCTCTGTTGGGCAGTGTGGGGGGCTGCAGCGGGGGCGGGGCTCAGGGGGGCCGGGTGGGGGGCTGGAGAGGACGGGCGAACTTGGGGTGCCCCGTGTGACCCCCCCCCCCCCGGGTCCCGGCAGGTCCGCGCCGGGCGCCCCGACCTCCTGGCCTCGCTGCTGAGCGACCTGCGCTTCGTGGCCGCCCACGCCCGCCTCGGCCTCCTGCCCGCCCTGGGCCGCGCCTACGCCCTGCACGGTGAGCGGCGCGGGGGGTGCCGTGGCTGGGAGGGGGCGGGGGGGCTGCCGTGGGGTCCCACGGGCAGGGGCGTGGTGTGGGGGGCCTGACACAGGGCGATGGGGGGCGGCTGCGGCGTCCCCGCCCCCCCCTGCTGACTCCCCTGCCCCCCAGCCGCCTGCGGCCAGCCCCACGGCGAGGTGGGGGCCGTCCGGGCCGTGGTGCAGGCTGGGGGGGCCCTTCTCGCCCGCAGCCCCTGGCTCCTGGCCCAGCTGGCGGCCAACGCGCCCCACGGCTCCTCGCTGGACCCCCAGGCCCGCGCCCTGGCCCCCCCCGGCCAGCGCCTGCTGCTCCGACGCAACAAGCCGCAGGACGCCCCGCACCCGGACAGGTAACGGGGCCGCCCCCCCGGGACCCCGGGGTACCCCTGTGCCTTGGGGGCGGGTCCCACAGAGTGGGGGGGGCAGCCCATCTCCGCCCTGGGGGGGGAGAAGCCGGGTCCATGGGGGGGGCAGTGCTGCGTGCCTCACTACTCCTGGGCCCCCTGATCTCCCCCTTCTCCCCCCAGCATCACCCTGGCCCTGCCCACGACCCCCACCTGCGTGGCCCTGTCCCCCTGCGGGCGCCGGGCAGCTGTGGGCACCGTGGCCGGGACCCTGCACCGGCTGGACGCGCAGAGCGGCGAGGTACGGGGGGGCCGGGTAATGGGGGGCGGGGCGGGATGGGGTATGGGGGGGGCAGGGGGGCTGGGTAATGGGGAGTACGGGGGGCTGGGTAATGGGCGGTACGGGGGGTCAGGTATTGGGGGGTGGGGCAGGGTGGGGTACAGGGGGGCAGATTCGAGGCTCTCTAGCTCTGGGAGGGCACTGGGCCGTGGGGCGGTTGGGGGCTGGGCAGGGGGGCGGGGAGGGCTCTGGGGGGGCTCTGCCATCTCACCCCCCCCCCGCCCCCCAGGAGCTGCGGACGCTGCAGACGGGCGGCGCCGGGATCTCCGCCTGCGCCTTCCTGGGGGACGAGACGCTGGCGCTGGGCACCGCGGCTGGGGGGCTGGAGACGTGGGGCCTGCGTGAGGGGAGCAGGTACGGGGGGGGGAAGGCCCGGCTGGGGGGCGCCGGGGGGGCACTGTGTTCATCTCTCGCCCTTGCAGGCTGCTGGCGACCGAGGCTCACCGGGGCCGGGTCACGGGCTGCGTCTGCCCCGACGGGCGCCGGCTGCTCAGCGTCTCGCTGGACGGGCATCTCAAGGTACCAGCCGCCCCCCCGCTCTGACCCCCCTCCTCGGGCCTGGGGGGAACCCAGGGGTCTGGGCTCCCCGCCCCCGCTCTGACCCGCCCTGTCCCGTCTCCCCAGCTCTGGGACCCGGCCGGGGGGCAGCTGAGCTGGGACCAGGATCTCTCCTGCCCCGTGAACTGCGCCAGCCTCCACCCGGACGGGGGGCTCGTGGCCACGGGGGGCTGGGACGGAGCCGTCACCCTCCTGGACCTGCACAGCCGCAGCCTCAGCGCGGTACGTGTGGGGGGGGGCTGCGGGGTGGGTGTGAGGGGCGCTGGGGGGGCTGTGGGGCACCAGCGGGGCAGGGCAGGGTTTGGGGGGCTGCGGGGTGGGTGTGAGGGGCGCTGGGGGGGCTGTGGGGCACCGGCGGGGCAGGGCAGGGCTGGGGGTCCGGGCTGACGGCGTCTCCCCCCAGGTGCTGGCGGGCCATGCCGCCTCCGTCCGGGCGGTGGCCTTCTCCCCGGCGGGCTCCGTGCTGGCCTCGGGCTGCGTGGCCGGCACCGTGCGGCTCTGGGCCTGGCGCCAGGCCGCGGTTCTGGCCTCCTTCCCGGCCCACCAGGGCTTCGTCTCCCAGCTCCGCTTCCTGGCGGGGGGCCGGGTGCTGCTGACGGC
The DNA here is from genome assembly GCF_026122565.2 of Emydura macquarii macquarii. Taxonomy (NCBI): domain Eukaryota; kingdom Metazoa; phylum Chordata; order Testudines; family Chelidae; genus Emydura; species Emydura macquarii. The sequence goes on along the minus strand of NW_027130850.1, from coordinate 93,464 downwards.
GGGCGAGGACGCCAAGGTGTGGCGGGGCCTGAGGGAGGGGCAGTGGGGGGGCAGGGGGTGGGGGGCTGCGGGGCTGGGGGGGCAGGGCGGCGAGGGGCTGGGGGGGCAGGGCGGGGGGCAGCACTAACCCCTGCTCTGTGGGGCAGGTCCAGCTCTGGCCGGGGCACCTGGGCCGGGATCGGGGCACCCTGGGCTCTGGGTCGCTCTCTCCTGCCCTCGCGGTGGCCCCCAACCCCCCCGGCTCCCTCGTCGCTGTCGGGCACCATTCGGGCGACGTCTGGGTCTACGGCCCCCCCTGGGGTAAGTGCCCGGACGCCTGGGTTCTTTCCCGGCTCGGGGGCGGGGGGTCTAGTGGGTAGAGCAGGACAGGCTGGGAGCCCGGACTCCTGGGTCCTGTAGGGCGTGGGCTCCTGGGTCCCGTGGGGGGGGGGCAGGGGCTGGGAGCCAGGACTCTTTGGTCGGTGGGGGAGGGGCGTGGGCTCCTGGGTCCCGGGGGGGGGCAGGCGCTGGGAGCCTGGACTCCGGGGTCCTGGGGTGTCGCCCCCCCCCCGTCACTCTCCCCTCTGCCCGCAGGTGCAGCCGGGCGGCACTGCCCCGCGGGGGGGCTGCCCGTGCCCAGCCTGGCCTGGCTGGGGGCCGCGGTGCTGGTGGCGGGCAGCGGGGACGGCACGCTGTGGGGCTGGCGGCTGGCGGACGGCCCGGCCCAGCCCCTGTGGGAGCTGCGGGGCCACGGGGGGGCCGTGCTGGGCCTGGCTGCCTCCCCCCAGCTGCTGGCGTCTGTCTCTGGTAAGGCCGGGGTGCGGGGGGGCACCTGGCCGGGGCGGGCTGAATCGGGGGCAGTGGCTGGGCCAGCCATGGTGGGGGCAGTGGGGCGGGGGGCTCTGGGGCAGAGGGCTGTGGGGCAGGGGAGCTGTGGGGCTGTGCCGCTCACTCTGATCTGTTCCCCCCCCCCCCCCCAGAGGATTTCAGCGTCTGCCTGTGGCCGGCCGAGACTCTGCGCGGGGCTCCCCCCGGCCCCCCCCCAGCCCCCCTGGCCGTGCTGCGGGCCCACGTCGGCGCCGTCACCTGCTGCGCCTTCAGCCCCGCCGGCCAGCACCTGGCCACGGGGGGCAGGGACAAGGTATGGGGCGGGGGGGGGGGGGACGATTGGACAGCGGTGGGGGGGCTGGGGGTGCCGTGGGGGTCTCCCCCTGCCTCACCGCCCCCTCTCCCCGCAGACTCTGCTGTGCTGGGCCGTGGGGGACCCCGCGCCCGCTGCCCCCCAGCTCTGGCGTTCGCTGCCCTTCTGCCACCGGGACTGGCTGACCGGCTGTGCCTGGCTTGGGGCCCTGCTGGTGAGTGGGGGGAGAACCGGGGGGGGGGGCATCTCCCCCTTCTGCCCCCCTAACCTCCCCTTTGTCCTCCCCAGCTCTCCTGCTCCGCCGACGGCACCGTGCGGCTCTGGGACCTGGCTGCCGGCCGGCAACTCCACGAGTTCCTGCCCCGCTGCGGCCCCGTCAGCGCCGTCCTGGCCACGGTAGGCTCTGGGGGGACTGCGGGGGGGGGCTGTGGGGCGGGGGGGGCCCTGGGCGCAGGCCCCGTGGCTCACCCCCCCTCTGTGCGCAGGGGGGGCGCGCGGTGGCGCTGGGCCGCGACGGGACGCTGGCGGCGTGGGACGCGCAGGGCGTGGAGCTGACCCGCTTCCCGGCACATCCCGGGCTGCTGAACCAGGCTGCCGGCTTCGAGGGACCAGGTGAGCCGCTGCCCCCCTCCCCATCCCGGGCGCCGTGGGGCTGCCCCCCGCCCACCCCCCTCACTCGGCTCTTTCCTTCGCAGACGGCGACTGGCTGGTGGCCACGGCCGGCTCGGACGGGCAGGCGCGGATCTGGAGCCCCCTCGTGGTGAGACGGCCCCGCCCCGGGGGCGCCAGCCCCCCTCCTGCCCCACGGCGGGCGCTGCCGGCTCTGGGGCCCCCCCTAACTTCTCTCTCCTTGGCAGCTGGGCCGCCCGCGGGCGCTGGTGGGACACGCGGCCCCCGTGTGCGGAGCAGCCGTGGGTCCAGCCGGTGACCGGGCGCTGACGGTGTCGGGGGACGGGACCGTGCGTCTCTGGGCCCCCCCCTGGCCGGCCGGTGAGCGACACACTCTCCCCCCCCCCCCCCCCCCCCGGTGCCCCCCTGTGGGGAGAACCCAGACGTCCTGACTCCACCCCCTCTCTCCTGGCAGGAGACGCCGAGGGGCCCGGCTCGCACCGTGGGGCCGTGTCTGCCCTGGCCTGGGCACCCGATGGGCAGCTGGCGGTGACGGGCGGGGCGTGTGGGGAGCTGGTTGTGTGGGGCGGGGCCAAGGCCCTGGCCACGGCACAGGTAGGAGGGTTGGGGGGGGGCTGGGGGCAGAGGTCAGGGGGGCCGCTGGGTGTGGGGGGGGCAGCAGAGGTGTCATGTGGGGCCGGCTGGGAGGGGAGATGGTAGATGGTGGGGCACTGGGGGTGGGTGATATCTGGGGGACCCGCTGGGGGTGGGGGGCAGCAGATGGGGTTTGGGGAGATGTTGGGGGGCTGGCGAGGAGGGGAGATGGTAGATGGGGGGAGTGGGGCTGGGCGATGTCTGGGGGACCCGCTGGGGGTGGGGGAGCAGCAGATGGTGATTGGAGAGATGTTGGGGGGCCGGCAGGGTGGGGGGGACCACAGGCCAGCCCCCGCTCACCCCCCCACCCCACAGGCTGGCCCCCGCGGCGTCTCTGCTCTCGGCTTCGCCTCCCCACGCAGCCTCCTGGTGGCGTCGGCGGCCGGGGGCGTCTGGCTCTGGGGCCTGCGCGGCGACCCCCGCCCCGGGGCGCTCAGGTGAGCTGGGCTTGGGGGGCTGGCGGGCTGGGGGGGCCTGGGTCCCCTTCTCCGTCGCCATCTCTGTCCCTGCTCCCCGGCCCGGCCCGGCCCGGCCCGGCCCGGACGCCTGGGTCCCGGGCACAGTCCGTGCCGTGGGGCCGGGCCCCACACCCACGCGTCTCTCTCTCTCCTGCAGCCTGCAGCGTGAGCGGAGCCTGGGGCAGGTGGCGGCTCCCGTGACCTGCGTGGGGCAGGCGGGGGTCCCGGGCTCCCTGCTGCTGGGCCTGGCCAACGGGGACCTGCTGCTCTTCCGGGCCCAGCTGGGCACCCTGCAGCCCCTCCGGTGAGTGGGGGGCCGGAGGGGGGGGGTGTCCCAACCCCCTCTCCCCCCCCGGGGCTCATCCTCCTCTCTGCCCCCTGCAGCTTAGACAGCCCGGACGCCGGGGTTCCCGACCCCCCCGAGTCCGTGCGCGACGTGGTGCTGACCCCGGACACCTCCGATATCGACTCCTGCGAGTCTGTGCGCGACGTGGGGCAGAGCTGGGGGGTCTCCGATCCCACCCCCTCCGAGTACCTGTTCGACTTGGGGCTGACCCCCGACGGGCACCTTCTGCTGTGGAAGGGGGCGGCACAGCCCACCCTGTGCCAGCTGGTGAGTGACGGGGGCGGGAACCCAGGCGTCCGGGTGCCCTGCACAGCCCCCCCCACCAGGGAACCCAGGCGTCCGGGCGCCCTGCCCACCCCCCCAGCAGGGAACCCAGGCGTCCGGGCGCCCTGCCCACCCCCCCAGCAGGGAACCCAGGCGTCCGGGCGCCCATGCCGGGGTGTTTGCTCCATAGACGTGCGGAGAGTCGCAGGAACTGGAGAAATCCTGGGAGGCCCCGATCCGGCTCTGGGAGCGCGATGCAGACGCCGACCCTGATGCCACTTGGTTCACCTGCGCCCGGCTCCAGGACGGTGAGTCCTGGCTGAGAGCTGGGTGGAACCGGCGGGGCTGGGGGGTACAGCAGGGGCTGTGGGGCGGGACTGAGGGGCACCGGCGGGGCTCGGGGGGCCAGCAGGAGCTGTGGGGTGGGAATGGGGGTCGCTGGGGGGTCCAGCCGGGGCTGCGGGGCGGGAGTGTGGGGCCGTGCCAGGCGCTGTCCAGCGTCCCAGCTCTGTCCCGCCCCACAGACTCGTCCCTGCTCCTGGCCGGCTCCGACGGGACACTCTGGACCCGGGCTCTGTGGAGCCAGGCCGACGACGCGGCCGAGACCTGGAGCAGCGAGCGCTGGCAGCAGCAGCGGGTGAGTGTCTCCATGGGGTCCCCCGGGCAGGGCCCGTTCCCCCCTCGGATCGATTTGTCCTGCCCCCATCAGTTGCGAGGGTTTTTCCCTCCTTGCAGGTTGCTGCCGTGGTCAGTAGGGTCCAGGGTTAACGCCCTGAACTGGGAAAGCCCAAGTTACCCCCACCCCCAGGAGGGCAGCCACAGGGCTGGAAGTGGGGCCCCCTGGCCGGCTCTGTGACTCCCCATCCCATCCTGTGCCCCCCAGGTCCACAGCGCCAAGGTGACAGCCCTGCACGTCTGCGGGGACGCGCTGGTGACGGCGGCGCTGGACGGGGACGTCAAGATCTGGGAGCACCGCACGCGGAAACTGGTGGGCGGCATCTGTGCGCTGGGGCCCCTCCCCAACTCCCAGCCCCTGCTCATCCCCCCTCCCCCCGCCCCACAGCCCCTGCTGGTGTCCCTCACTCCTGCCCTGCAGTCTCCTGCTAGCCCAGCCCCCCAACTCCCGACCCACAGGCCCCTGAGCGCCCACCCCGGCCCTTCCCCCTGCTCACCTCCCACCTCAGCGGCTGCCCCTCACTCCTGACCCACAGCCCCCTGCGCCCCCAGACCTGCGGGTGCCCCCACCCGCCCCACAGCCCATCTCTGACCCCTTCTTCCATCTCCCTGCAGCTGGGGCACTTCCGTTGCGCTGCCCCCGTCTCCTGCCTGCAGCCCCGGCCCGGCCCGGCCTCGGGGCTGTCCCTGGCTGCGGGCGACACCCTGGGCCACGTCTATTTCCTGGAGTGGGCCTGTCTGCCCCCGCCGCAGTAGCCCGGGACCCCTCCCGGCCCGGCCCCCGTTGCATCCCCATGCCCTGCGCGGGGCCTCCGAATAAAACCCCCCCGAACTCCCCGCAACGTGGTCTTCGACTTTATTGACGTACAAGGAGCCCCCCCCATGTGGCAGTGCCCCCTCCCCCCCCCTGCGGACCGGGCCCCTCACCAGAGGGGGGCGAAGTGGAAGCGCACCTGGGTGGGGTCGTAGACGACGCAGGGTGTAGCCCTGGGGGTTGGCCGGCACCACGGCCCCGTCCCTGGGGGGAGAAGAGCCGGGAGTCCAGCCGCCCGCGCACGCCAGCCCCACGGCGCTGCTGCCTCGGGTCCTGCCACCCCCGGTCCTGCCCCCCCTTGGCCTGTGTGTGCAGGGATAGCCCAGGCCCTGGCATGAGCCGGTTCCCAGAGCAGCAGCCGCGAAGGGCTGGTGAGGGATGCGCAGCCTTGCCCTGGGTGGGGGGGGGGGGAAGGGGGCGAGCCCCTCGGGGAGGACAGGGCAGTGGGGGGCCCCCACCTCCGTGGGGAGGAGGAGGAGGAATGAGCCAGGTGCCAGGGGAGGGGGGGATGACAGATCAGAGCCCCCCCTTGTGCCCCACACAGCACAGCTGGGGATAGCAATGGGGGGGCCCTGCTCTTTGACAATTAACCTGGCCCCAGGTGTGATTCACACCCCCCCACCCGGCTGGAGCTGGGCACAGAGGCGCAGCAGTGCCGGAGGGGGGCCTTACCCTCAGGTGGCTTCTCTGGCCCCCATGTGGGTCCAGGCTGTTCTGCTCATCGGGGGGGCTCTCCTAGGGCCAGGGGGGTCATGGGCGCGCCGCAGAGTGGGGAGGACCCGGGGGACCCCCCCCCGACCCGTACTCACAGCATGACGCTGTTGGCCGGGTCGGGCGCCATCCGGCCCAGCCCCTTGGTGCTGTGTTTGCCGGGGGGCAGCTGCCCGGCCCCGGGGTCGGCCTCCAGCAGCTCCCGGCTCTCGCCCAGGGCCACCTGCAACGGGAGGAGAGAGACGGACAGGGTGGGGCCGGGCAGGGCGGGGGACCCAGGTGTCCGGGCCGCGCTGCGGCTGGCTCTGGGGTGGGGCTCACCTCGCACAGCAGCAGCAGCCCCACGGCGCGCCGGCGGGAGGGGAAGCAGTAGTTGGTGCTCTTGGAGGACATGTCGGCGAAGTAGATCCCCTTCCCGAACTGGGGGAGAGACAGGGGTCGGGGGGGCTGAGTGGGGCGGGGGGGGGGGAGCTGGCAGGCGGGGGGGGGGTCTCACCATGTAGCCGGTGGCGGGGGCTTCGGGGGAGGGGGCCACGCGCAGGCCCTGGCTCAGGATCCCCACCCAGTTACTCAGCCGGGAGCCATGCCACAGCAACGTCCTGGGGGGGACAAACGGGGGGGTGAGCCCCATTCCCTGCTCCCCCATGCCCAACCCACCCCCCCCTGCCTCCGGTGAGCACGTGGGAATCATCTGCACCGCTGCCACCAAGCCGCCCTGTGCCTCAGTTTCCCCTGTGCCTGGCCTTGGCCCCCAGAACCGCCTCCACCTTCTGCAGCGAGCGGAACCCAGCCCGGATCTGCTCTGCCGTCAGCTTCCCTGTGGGGAACGGGTCAGAACCGGCCCCCCAGGATCCCCCACCCAGCCCCAAACCCTCCCCCCAGCCCCCCGCACCCATGGGGGGCTCACCAAGCGGGGCCTTCTTGGTGTCGTATTTCATCTCCAGCACCACCTCCTCCATGACCCGTGGGTCGCAGACCAGCCCCACCAGCGCCTGCAGCCGGGGGTCCAGCCGCGAGGCCGGCTCGGGCTGGGAGGCCCCCCCCCGCAGCCGGGCTCCGCAGCCTGGGGCGGGGGGGGAGGAGGGGTGGGTTATTGGGGTCTCCTGGCCACGCCCTCAACACTCCCCCCTTTGGTGCCCCAATCTGACACGGGACATGGGGGGGCACTCATGCAGGGGCTGGCGATTCACGTGCAGGTCCCAGAGCTGGGGAGAGAACCCAGGCGTCCGGGCTCCCAGCTCCCCCCTCCCCTCCCAGAACCCCGCCGGGCCATATAGGGCAATGCAGCAGAGCCCGGCCGGGCTGTACAGCCCTGTATGTGCCCGGACCCTCCACACGCCCACTCCTGGCCATACAGCCCCAGCCTGTGGGCTGCTCTGGGGGGCCAGTAGAGGGGCTAGGACACGTCCTTCCCCATCCCCACGTATCCCACCCACGCCCCACACCAAGGGGCCTCCGTGCTCAGGGCTGCCGAGCCCAGGGCGGGGAGCGCAGTAGAGGGGCTAGGACACGCGGGGCTGGCGGGGCTCCTGGCCCAGCTATAATTAACTCCCCTCCTGGCTCCAGGCCAAGGTTCCCGCCCGCCCCAGCGCCAGGCTACGGGAAGGGTTGCCCCACGGCGGGCCCCACAGGTAGGGGGCCGGGCTGGGGGCAGGGCAGGGACAGCGGGATTGTGGGCCTGCCTGGGCGGGACGGGGGTGTCAAGCTGCCCCCCCCAGCAAACACACACATATACACAGCACCTACACACACACACACAAAACACCCCACAGGAACTACACACGCAGACAGCAACTATAAATACACACACAGCGACACCCACCACCCCAGCAAATACACACATACACACAACGCCCCACAGCAACTACATACACAGAGCGACACCCCACAGCAACTACACACGCAGACAGCAACTATAAATACACAGCAACACCCACCATCCCAGCAAATACACACACACACGCACACCACACATACAGCAAACACCTCCTGCCCCCAGCCACTACGCACACACCAAACAAACACAACCCCACCACATGCAGACACACACCACACACACACAGCGAACACAGGCACATGCCACCAACACACAACGCACAACACACACCAGGAAGTTACTGACACCACACAGCCATACAGCACAAAGACACCACAAATACACACGCACACACACACACGCAACGCAGGAGCTCCGACACCACGCACTCCTGTCTCCCCCACACCACACACCCCATCCGTCACCAACAGCCCCTGCAAACACACACAGGGCCGGCTGGTGGACATGCAGGTGCGGGCGGGCGCCCGGCGCTACCAGGCCCACGGGGTGGTGCTGGCGGCCGTCAGCGCCTTCTTCCGCCAGCGGCTGGCACGGGGGGCGGCCGGCGAGGTGGACCTGAGCCCGCTGGCCACGCCGCGCGGCTGGGAGGCCGTCCTGGACTTCGTCTACACCGGGGCCGTGGCGGCCACGCCGGGCACCACCGGGGAGCTGGCGGCCGCAGCCGAGGCCCTGGGGGCGCCCCGGGTGGTGGCGATCTGCCGGAGGGCGGCGGAGGGGCAGAGCCCAGCCGAGGAGCGGTGGGAGACGCTGCGGGGCATCGAGGAGCTGCACCGAGTCGGCCTGGGCTGCGACCTGGAGCTGACGGCCCAAGGGGAGAGCTTCCGAGGTGAGGGGCTGCGGGTTGGGAGTGAGGGGCACCGGCGGGGCTGGGGGTGCAGGGCCAGGAAGAAACTAAAGGCAGACCTGAAGAGTCACCAGGATTGGCCCATGTGACTCTGGACTCCATTTTAGCTCCTGTAAGGTTCCACAGGCCGCATGGCCAGGGACGGAGGGTTTATACGATCAACCCCAGAAACCATTTTGCTGTCTATCCTGAGCTTCAGCCACTACCCACCTCGGGAGCAAGTCGTCTGCAACTGAAGCTGTGAACAAAGGACTGAGGCCCATCCAGTTACTGGATGTGAACCAGAGGGGACTAAACACGCCTGCAACGCCACATTTCTTCCAGAAACCTGATGTGTCTGGACTTTCAATCACTTGTATGTGTCTGATTTGCTTTGACCCTTGAACATTTCTCTCGCGGTTTCTTTCTTTCCTTTTACAATAAACCTTTAGTGTTAGTTACTGAAGGATTGGCTGGCAGCGTGGGATTTTAGGTAAGATCCAAACTTTTATTGCTCTGGTGCTGTGGCTGACCCCGTGGGGTTAGTAAAGAGCACAGAGTTTAAATAACTGGTCTCTTTACTAGACCCAGTGGCTGATTTGGGCGCCTGGAGCTGGAATGCAGTGAAGGGGCTGTGTGTGTTTGTGGACTGGCTTCTGTGGGGAATCAGAAGCGCAGTTTGTGGCTGGTTGGGAAGTCTGGCTTCAGAGCCACCCACCAGTGCTGGGAGAATCTGCTCTCTGTTTACAGCCTGCCCCGACCTTGGCATTCTCAGGGGGCTGCCCTGGGCACGGACGGGTCCCAGAAAGAAAGAAGGACAGACTGACGGACGGACGGACAGACAAATGGACATTTCCTTCCTCAGACAAACAGGCAAAAAAGTTCAAATGGGAAAGGTAGAGTTCAAGCTGGAATTTTCAAATGCGCTCAAGAGAATTAGACACCACCTCTCACTGAAATTGAAGGAGACTTGACAGCGAACTCCCTTTCAGTGCCTTCGAAACCCTTCGGGTACAAAGGTAAAGAACGTTTAATACAGAAGGTTTTTGAAAATCATTATTTTTTTCTTCACCAAGAGTGGGGCAGTGTTCAAAGGAGCATAGGAGTTGGGTGCCTAACTCACTTAGGCACGTTCGAAAATCGCAGCCAAAAGGAGGAAATCTCTGAAAGCAGGATCAACCGAAAGCTGAAACATTTCTACAATCCCCCCCAAAGGATTAATTCTGCCAATCCCACCATGCATCAGACCTTCCACCACTATCATAGTGACCTACGGCCATTGTAGAATAGCACAGGGCCTGCTGCTCGGACCAACCTGCTGGAGTTCTCCTGGGCGGAAGCACTATGCCTAGCAATAAATACTTCCAGGACCATCCGCCGCCCTCAGTGAGGCTGCGTGGGACCTGCGTCCATGGAGCGCCTCTCTCCATAGGCACGGGGTACAAATAAATACAACACCAGGTACACGCTACCAAAGAACCGGCAATCAACGAGCCAAAGGGGGAATCAGCGGGACAACAGAAAGCAAAGGCAACTGGGAATCAGCGGGGGAAGTGCTGTAAGCAAAGGACAAGGAAAGAAACACGTATTGAAAACCATTGAGAACCAGAATGAAAAAAACCAGGGCACCCAATTCCCCCAAACACAGACTATTGGGTTTAGAGCCTGGTTGAAATCAATGGTTTCCACTGATCACAACGTGCTTGAGATCGGGCCATTGTGGTCATTTCAGCGAGCTACTATGGAGTGAGTTCGGATTGACAGCTCTGCCAGCAGGAAAGTGAAGGGATTTAGTCACCGGGGCCCAGCTTCTCAAGGTATTTAGGCACCTGGCTGCCAAACCAATGGGAGTTGGGTTCTTACCTACCAGAGGATCCAGGCCCTATCTCCCTTAGGTCATTTGAAAATCATACCCGCACCAAATCTGGGAGTTAAGACCTCCATGGAGGGGTGGGCGGTAAACAAGGAAGATAGATGATGATGATGATGATGAGGATCCCTGCCTGACCAAAGAGGGAAGTCTGTCAAATCAAAACATTGCAGAAACAAAATACCCCCATGGACAAGGAAAGCCAGTAACTGAGGGCAGAAAAGAGGCGGCTTGGAGCGGATAATTCAAAGAATCTTTTCAGGAAGAGAGCAACTTACAAATGACCGGGCCATCTGGCAAAGACTTACACACGTGCTTAGCCATCCATAGTCTCGTTAAATCGGCCGGACTGCTGACGGGACATAGACTTCAGCCTAGATGGAAGAAATGAAAGAAAAAGAGCGAAAAGTGAACCAAAAAAATGTTCCTTTTTGAACCCAGTGGGAAAAAAATGCCTTTTTCCCCCCCCGATTACTCCCCGTTGTTCAAGCAGGACTGTTGGTAACCAGAGGAAGGGCACAATTTTCAGCCAGACAAGAAACGTGATCTTCAGCACAGCAGATCAAGAAACATTTTGACACCTCTGTTTCTACATCCAGTTATACAGAAACATACGGGCATTGATACGTTGAAACACAAATGTTTTAGCAATTCTTTTGGGGCCGTTCTCTGGCCCGTGTTGTACCGACGGTCAGACTAGATGGTCCGGTCTGGCTTTGCAATCTATGAAAAATGTGCACACAGACACAAAAAAACACAGCTGTGTGCTGTCCAGAACAAACACACATCCACAATCTCACAGAGACCCAGCTCTCCCAGCTGTGCCCTCCACTCAGAAGCGAAGCCGACACACGCACTAGTGAACTCTCACAAACACACACGTGCAACGCCCACGCGCAGACAGACCCAGGGCAGCACAAATAAACTGGAAGGCGAAATCACTTGAGAAGCTAGGATCTTCAGAGTCCTATGGGATTTAGGCACCCGAAAGCCATTCGAAACCTGAGCCCAAAATATATGGCAAGAATATCAGAGCAGGAAAAGAAGGTGCTGCCAGTGTGTTGGCAGTAGAAGTGGACGGACATCTATTTGGTGAAGACGTTCGAGGATGAATGGAGGGATGGATAGATAGGGTGTAAGGGGATGGATGAATGGATGGATAGGGTGTAAGGGGATGGATGAATGGATGGATAGACAGGGTGTATGAGGATGGATGGATGGATGGATAGACAGACAGACAGACAGCTAACATATGGGAATATATCAATCTAATCAATCTCTCTTCTTCCGGCGGTCGCTGTGGAGCCGGGGAGCGAGGCGACGCCAGGCAAAGGTCTGTCTGGGTACGGGCGCCGGCCAGCCGGTGCCGGAGGCGGAGAAGCGAGCTGTTGAGGATGCGCCGCCGTCCCTGCTGCCGAGGTGACTCAGACGCTGGTTTTGCCCCGGCTCGGTTCGTCACCGGGAGCTGCCGGGCGTTTTCTCCCCTGGAAATGGCCAGGAACGCCCGGGGAAGTGGCGGCAAGCCGGCCCGTTGGGGGGCTTCCCCTATAATGATGGTGCTGCTCTTTGCCCGCGGCAACAGCGCCCGTTCAAGGTTCCCTTCGGTTTTCCAGCGCTGCCCCCGGCAGAACGGCGGGTTTCCGAGGCCGCGCTGGGGTTTTGGGGAAACGCTCCACTCAGAAAGACGGGACAGGCGGGGACGGAAAGACGGGCCATTTTCAGTGGGAATTTGCAGTTCGGGGCTGGCGGGGGGAGGAGGGGGGTGAAAAAAACCATTTTTGGGGGCGGGGGAACGTGCTGGTTTCTGTCGCCCTCAGAGGAAAGATCCTGAATGTCCGGCCCATAGCTTCACTTTGCAAACAGCCGACCCGGGGACGGAGCCAGTGTTTGCCAAAACTTTTCAGGGTGGGGGCAGGGCTGGGTTCTGCTCTCAGCCCCCTCCCCCTAGGGTCAATCCGGAGTCACTCCCAACTACACCAGGGGCAGGGCTGGGTTCTGCTCTCAGCCCCCTCCCCCTGGGGTCAATCCGAAGTCACTCCCGACTGCACCAGGAGCAGGGCTGGGTTCTGCTCTCAGCCCACCCCGGGAGTCAATCCGGAGTCACTCCCGACGCAGGAGGAAGGCGGGGCTGGCAGATGCGGGGGGACAGATGGGGGGGAGCAAGCGGGGGGCGGGGCGGACGCTTCACTCCCCCTCCCATTCCCGGGGCGGGGGCGGCGCGGGGCACTCTGGGAGCTGTAGTCCCGCGCAGGGCATGCCGGGAGCGGGAGGGAGCCCGGCCCGGGCGGGGACGCTGGATCCGAGCGCGGCGCCCCCCCCCCGCGGTAAGAGCCGCCCCCCCCCCCCCCGGCCGGGCCCGATCGATCGTTGCGGGGCGGCCGCTGGGCGCGGAACCCAGGAGTCCGAGCTCCCAACCCCCCTCCCGCCACACACCAGCCCCCCCTCCCGCCCCCTGCGCCGGGGAGAGAACCCAGGAGTCCGGGCTCCCAACCCCCCCCCCGTATCGCCCCCTCGCTCTAACCACTAGACACCCCCACCCCCGAGCATTACGAGAGAACCCAGGAGTCCGGGCTCCCAAACCCCCCCCCCACCACCACCACACCAGCCCCTCCCGCTGTAACCACTACACCCCCCCAGCGTTAGGAGAGAACCCAGGAGTCCGGGCTCCCAGCCCTCCCCCCGCTGCTCTAACCACTAGACGCCCCCCTCGAGCGCTAGGAGAGAACCCATGAGTCCGGGCTCCCCCTCCCCCACTCTAACCACTAGACCACCCACCCACCCCCTGAGCATTAGGAGAGAACCCAGGAGTCCGGGCTCCCAGCCCTCCCCCCGCTGCTTTAACCACTAGACCCCCCCCGCCCCCCGAGCATTACGAGGGAACCTAGGAGTCCGGGCTCCCAACCCCCCTCCCCACCACACCAGCCCCCCGCGTTAGGAGAGAACCCAGGAGTGCGGGCTCCCAGCCCTCCCCCCGCTGCTCTAACCACTAGACCGCCCCGCCGGCCGAGGAGAACCCAGGCGTCCGGGCTGCCACCTCCCCGCCCTTTCTCCCCCGCAGGTGCCGGCGGGAGATGGCGCAGGGGGCCGGCGGGCAGGGGGCCGGGGCCGAGGAGGCCCAGGAAGAGGCGGGGCGGCTCTCGGAGGCGGGGGGCCGGCCCCGGCGCTACGGCTGCAGCGTCTGCGGCAAGGCCTTCGCCCAGAGCTCCACGCTGATCGTCCACCGGCGCTCGCACTCGGGCGAGCGGCCCTACGCCTGCGAGGAGTGCGGCCGGGCCTTCGCCCAGAGCTCCGGCCTGGCCAAGCACCGGCGCGTCCACACCGGCGAGCGGCCCCACCCCTGCCCCGAGTGCGGGCGGCGCTTCGGCAAGCGCTCCAACCTGGCCGTCCACCGGCGGGCCCACACCGGCGAGCGCCCCTTCCCCTGCCCGGCCTGCCCCAAGGCCTTCGCCCGGCGGGCCGACCTGGCCGTGCACGGCCGCACCCACACCGGCGAGCGGCCCTACCGCTGCCCCGACTGCGGCAAAGCCTTCAGCACCGGCTCCAACCTGGCCCAGCACCGGCGCACCCACCAGCCCGAGCGGCCCTACCGCTGTGCCCAGTGCGGGAAGGGCTTCCCCGGCAGCTCGGAGCTGCTGCGCCACTGGCGCTCCCACACCGGCGAGCGGCCCTACCGCTGCGGGGTCTGCGGCCTGGCCTTCGCCCACAGCACCGTGCACCGGCGCCACCAGCGGGCCCACCTGGAGGAGTCGCCCTACCGCTGCGGGGACTGCGGGCGCAGCTTCGCCCAGCGCTCCGACCTGGTGGTCCACGGCCGCACCCACACCGGCGAGCGGCCCTACGCCTGCCCCGACTGCCCCAAGGCCTTCGCCCAGAGCTCCCACCTGGCCACCCACCGGCGCAGCCACACCGGCGAGCGGCCCTACGCCTGCCCCGACTGCCCCAAGGCCTTCGCCCAGAGCTCGGCCCTCACCGTGCACCGGCGCACCCACACCGGCGAGCAGCCCTACGCCTGCGCCGACTGCGGCCGCCGCTTCCACCGCAGCTCCAACCTCATCCGCCACCAGCGCACCCACACGGCCGAGCGCCCCTTCGCCTGCCCCCAGTGCGGCCGCCGCTTCCACCGCCGCTCCAACATGCTGGTGCACCAGCGCACCCACGCCCGGGCCGCCGGGGCCGCCGCCCGCTGGGGGGCCTCGGGGACAGAGACGCCCGCCGGGCCCCCGTAGCCGGACCCGCTGCCCCGTCTTCGGCCTGCACCCATGAAAGGCCCGTGATGAGGCGGGGTGGACGGAAGCCGGCACCACTGGGTGGGGAGAGCGCCCGGCGCGGCCCCTTCTCCCCGCCTGGTAAAGCCACAGCGCCGCCCAGCGGCGAGGCAAATTCGGCCGGGAGCTCGGGGCCTGCATTTGCACCTCGAGGGCAACTCGCCGGGGAGCCGCCCCCTCCGTCGCCGGGCACCGTTACAGCCGGGCGCTAGCTCCGCCATCAGATAGGGGCTGGACGCCGGGCCCCCAGCTCAGAGCCCAGCCACCGCCAGGAGGACGAGGCCGCGCGTGGGGAGGGGAAACCGGACGCTTCTGTTTCGCAATAAAGCATTTGTACCCTTCGGTGAGAGGACCCCCCTTTCCTCAGGGCCCGGGAGCTCAGCCCCCGGGGCCGCCGGGAAGCCGCCGATGGTAGCTCGTGCCCCACTCGGGCGTCGCCTGGACTGCACCTGCGCCCGGCACACGGCTGCTCACCGGGCTTTTGGGGGCTCGAGGAACACGCCTGGGTCACCCCGGCCTCGGAGCACCCGGAGGCTATGGGGAAAGGTGACCGGAGGTCTCCACACCAGCTCCGGTCCAGGGGCCGTGGGGGAAACTGTCCCAGCATGCACTGTGAGTGTAACGCCCGCCCCTGGTCCATATCAGTTCACAGCAGCCAGGGCAGAGGAGGTGAGCTGAAAATCTGGGGGGAGGGGAGGAAAATAATCTGCATAGGGGTAGCAGAAGGAGTAGTGGTGGGGCCGGTCTATACAGGCTGTATGGCCTGGGCTACACTGGATTAGCCAAATGGCTCCAGCAAGATGAGAAGGGCCCTGGTCTGGTTTGAGGTAAAGCAGCCGGGGCTGGGTATCACATCTGAACTGGACGAGGAGTCCCCATGGTCCATATGGGAATATATTGGCCGAGCAGGGGGAGTCATAGATTCCGAAGGGACCGGTGTGATGTTCTAGGCTGACCTAGCGTATCACAGGCCCGAGAATGGCCCCAAAACTATTCCTGGAGCGGGTCCTTTGGGGAAAACGCCTGAGCGAGATTTAAAAACCGGCGATGATGGCAAATCCGCCCTGACCCTTGGGAAATTGTTTCCGGGGTTACTTGCTCTCCCCGTTAAACATTTACACCTGGTCATGTGGACCGGGCTGTACTGGGATATATGGCCTGGCATGAGGCAGTAGCAGTCTGTAGTAAGTGGGATGGCTTTGTTCAGTAAGAGCCCACAAAGGGGGGTGGTCAATACGGGATTATACGGCCCGTGTAGCGGGAGGTCAAATATAGAAGTGTCTAGAGGAGAATGCTCTGAATGGGGTTGTGAACCGAGACAGGGCTATATGGAGTGGCTGGGGGAAGGCTCCATATGGAGTGACTTACTGGTCTGTACTGGAATAAATGGCCTGGGGCGGAGCAATCCGAGCCGACAAAGCTATATTGCCCCGGTGTAATTAACCGCTGCGTCCAAAGGGGGAAACATGAAGGTCACAAAATGCAGCCAGTGACTGAATTCGGGCTGCATCAAGAATGGGGGTCGCGAGGTGTCTGTCCCCCGGGCCCCGCCCGTGTGGTCAATATCTTGTGTTGGCCTACTCGGGGGGGGTGGAGGGGCGGGCCTGGGCCATATTTGCTACCCTCGTCTCTGACGTGGTTCCGCTTTCTCCAAAGTGTGAGTCCTTCATGACTGCTTTATCTTCCCCCTGCCCCTGGGGGAACAGAGGGTCGTGCTCTGCCATCTGCGTTGTGTGGCTGCTGCGGGGCCCATACGGACGATAAGGCCCATGGCAGGCTGTGGGGAGGGTGCAAGGCCCACGTGGGGCTGTATGGCCATGAGGAGGCAGTGAGGAAGAGGTAGGGCCCATATTGTGCAGTACAGCCTGGAGCAGGTCGTGTGGAAATTGCAGGGCCCATATGGGGCTGTATGGCCCATTAGGAGCCATGAAGTGGGTTCAGGGCCCATAGAGGGTTGTATGGCCTGTATGGGCTGGAACGGGCTGTGGGTAGGGCCCAGGGCCCATATGGGGCTGTACAGCCTAGAGTGGGTAGGGGCCATATGGGGCTGTATGGCCCATTGGGAGTGAAGAGGGTTCAGGGCCCATAGGGGGCTGTATGGCCTGAAGTAGCAAAAGACCATATGGGGCTGTATGGCCCAGTGGGAGTCATGAAGAGGGTGCGGGGCCCATACGGGGCTGTACAGCCTGGAGCAAGCCATGGGCTGGGGCTATATGGGGCTGTACAGCCCTGCTGGGCTCTGCTGTGGGACTGGGAGCAGCCCCGGTGCTGGGCCTAGGCTGGCTCGCCCGATATGGCCCGGGGGGGGGGACTATATAAAGCTGGCGGGGCGCCTCCCGGCATGCCCCGCGGCGCATGTAAATCGCAGCGCGCCCGACCAACTCCTGCCCCGCCCCCAGCGCGTCCCGCGGCTCCCAGCATGCACTGCGCCCGCGTACCAACATACTCTCCCACAACGCCTCGCGCGGCGGCCCGCCCCGCCCTCCGGCTGGGCCGCCTAGGGGGCGGGGCCCGGGCTCCTCCCGTCCACGCCAGCGCCCGGCCGGGGCAGGAGGGGCGGGGCGAATGCAAATGAGCGATGGGCACAAGGGGCGGGGCTGCGCGCGGAGCCTCAGTTCCTGGGACGATCCCGGGCCGTGCGGGTAGGAGCGGCCGGGCCGGGGGCGCAGTGGGGGAGGGGTGCATGGGGCCCTTGGGGTTGCATGCAATGGGGAGGGGGCGGGGGGGTGCTCTGGGGACCCGCAGTGGGGCACTTGCCCTGGGTGGTTGCAGACGGGGGCGCTTAGGATATTGCAGGGGGGACACGCAGTGGGGCCCTGGGGCCCGGAGCCGAGTTGAGCAGGGGGAGGAAGGAGGGTCGCAGCGCTCTGTAGAATATGGTGGGCTGGTCCATATAGGGCTGTACGGCCAAGGGTGTGAGGGGCTGCTGGTATATATGGAGCTCCATGGATCATTGTGGGCTGGTCCATATAGTGTTATATGGTCTGGGGGGCTGGTCCGTGCAAGGCTGTGTGGATCTCCATAGACCAGTCTGTATAGGGTTATATGGCCTGGGGGTCTGGTCCATACTCGGCTGTGTGGCTCGCTATAGACTGGCGAGCGTAGGGCCTAGGGCGTGCGTGTGCTGGTCCATACAGGGCTCTATGGCTCGCTAGGTGATGGCCGGGAGGAGGCGAAGGGCGGCAGGGACCGCGGGGCCAGACTTGGAGCTGCGCTGGGAGTGGCAGGACCCCGGCGGCGCCTGGCGCTGCTTCCCGCCGGAGCAGAGCGCGGCGCTGACGCAGGCGGCCCGGTGAGTGCCCAGGGGGGCTCATGGGCCGGGGCAGGTGGGGGGGGGGAGCTCGTGGGCCAGGGGCGGTGGTGGGGGTACTCATGGGCCGGAGGGGGTGGGGGGCTCAGCTGCCAACGCTGGGCCTTGTCCGTCTCCCCGCAGGGCGGGCAAGGCCGGCCTGACGCTGGGCTCCCGCGTAGACCTGCGGCGGATGGTGCAGACGGACGGACGGGGGGTGCAGGACAGACGCGTGGCAGCCGCCGTCCGGGACCAGGACGCCTGTGAGTGACCGGGGGGGCCGGAGAGGGGGGCCTGGTGCCGTCCCAGACGCATGGGTCCCATTCCCTGTCCCGAAAGTGCCCCCGAAGTTGTGGGGTCCCCTGGGGTGAACGCCCTGTGTTGCAGCCCGGATGCCTGGGTCTCACAACCCGCGGGGCCCCCTGGGGGGTGAGCGCCGGCCCGGCAGGGAGCTAATGGGCTTGCCTGCCCCCCAGATTTCCTGTGGCGCTGGCAGGGGGACGAAGAGGGGCAGTGGCTGCCCTACGCTGCTGACACCTGCCTGGCGCTGGAGGGGGCGCGGCAGGGGGCCGGGGGGCCCAGCCTGGAGGTGAGGCTGGGCCGGACCCGCTACGCGCTGGACACGGCCCAGATGACCCAGACCAACGTCAGAACCGGGTACCAGCGCCAGATGGAGCGCATAGAGTCAGGTAGGAAGGCAGCCCGGACTCCTGGGTTCTCTCCCAGCTTCGGGACCGGGGAGGGGCTAGTGGGTAGAGCCGGGGGCTGGGAGCTAGTGAGAAGCCGGGGGGAAGAGGGGGACTCACCTGGTGCTGAGATGCGGCCAGCTCTGGGGCGCAGCCCGCTCTCCTCCCCCTCTAATCTGTGCCCTCTCCCCACAGATGCGACGGATGACGACGGGGCAGCTCAGCCCAGTTCTGCCCCGGGCTCCTCGTCCCCCCCAGCGCCGAAGAGACCCCGGGATGGGGAGCCCAGCCCCGACCCTGGGGCGGGGGGAGAGAGCACAGGTGAGGGTTTGCAGGACGTCGTCCCCGGCGAAAAGAGCCCAGCAGTGATTGGCTGGAAACATTGCCGCGGGGCTGGCCCAGAACCATCCCCCCCGGCACTCCGGGATTGATTCTCCTCAGCCAGCTCTTTTACAACTCTTGGGTGTGAGCTCGGCGGCCCGGCTGCTGTGGACATAGAAATCCTCCTGGGACTGGGACGCGCCTTCCTCGTGCCCTGAACCCCGCCTGGGCTCAGGATCCCCGGGGGTCACCCCCTAACCCCCCGGCTCTGTCTCCCCCAGAGGTTGTCAAGACCCTGCTTGTGAAGGGGAAGGCGCCGGTGGATCCCGAGTGCACGGAGAAGCTGGGGAAGGTAACGCAAGGCCCTGTCCCTCCCCAGCCTGGCCAGTCCCTGCTGTGGGGCGGGAAGGGAGCTGGCACCCCATAGTGGGAAGGGGCTGGGGGCAGCTCAGAAAATGCCTGTGTCTTCCCCAGGCCCACGTTTACTGCGACGGGGATGACGTCTACGACGTGATGCTGAACCAGGTGAGGGCGGCGCTGCCAGCCGGGGGGCGGGAGGGCTGCGGGCAGAGCCCCCCCCAGCCCTGCCCCTGATGGCCTGTCTGTCCGTCCGTCCCTGTCCCCCCCCAGACCAACCTGCAGTTCAACAACAACAAGTTCTACGTGCTCCAGCTGCTGGAGGAGGAGGGGCCGCGGGGGTACAGCGTCTGGATGCGCTGGGGGCGCGGTGAGCGGGGCGGGGTGCGGCCGGGGGGGGTGGGGGTGTTGTGGGGAGCTGGGGGGGCCATGGACTGGTGGGGGGCTGGGAGGGTGCTGGTGGGTGGGGGGGGGGCTGGGGAGGTGTTGGGGGTGTCGTGGGGATCTGGGGGGGGGCCAGTGGCGTGGTGGGGAGCTGGGAGGGTGCTGGGAGGTGGTGGGGAGCCGGGGGGGGGGCCCTGTAACCACGTCTGTGCCCTCCCCGCAGTGGGGCGGCCGGGCCAGCACACGCTGGTGTCCTGCGCGGGGGACCTCGCCCAAGCCAAGGAGATCTTCACCAAGAAGTGAGTGTGCCCCCCCCAACCCACCCCGCCAATGAGCCCCCCATAACCCCCCATAATTCCCTTACCCTCCCGGCCGCCCCCAGGTTCTTCGACAAGACCAAGAACCACTGGGCCGAGCGAGCCAAGTTCCAGAAGGTGCCGGGCAAATACGACCTGCTGCAGATGGACTATGGCCCCCCCGTGAGTGTGCCCCCCGCCCCCCTGAATTTGACCCCCCCGGTCCCCATGCGCCCCCATACAACCCCTCCACCCGTCCGAGGGAAGCGCCACCTGTGGGCACAGCCTTGCCTCGGTGCTCCACCCCAGAGTCAGCCGCACCGCAGGAGCCAGCCTGGCCCAGGACACCTGGTTCTCTCCCCGGCTCTGGGACGCCTGGGTTTGGGGAGGGGAGGGGGGGCTAGTGGTGAGAGCAGTGGGGGGCTGGGAGCCCGGACACCTGGGTTCTCTCCCCAGCTCTGGGACCTGCACGTGAATCGCCAGCCCCCACGAGTGCCCCCCCATGTCCCGTGTCAGGTTGGGGCACCAAGGGGGGGGTGTTGAGGACGTGGCCAGGAGACCCCAATAACCCGCTCCCCCCCGCCCCAGGCTGCGGAGCCCAGCTGCGGGGGGGCCCCCCGGCCTGAGCCGGCCTCGCGGCTGGACCTCCGGCTGCAGGCGCTGGTGGGGCTGGTCTGCGACCCACGGGCCATGGAGGAGGTGGTGCTGGAGATGAAATACGACACCAAGAAGGCCCCGCTCGGTGAGCCCCCCATGGGTGTGGGGGGGCGGGGGGGGGAGGGGAGGCCGGTTTGGGGCTGGGTGGGGAATCCCGGGGGGGCCGGTTCTGACCCGTTCCCCGCAGGGAAGCTGACGGCGAGCAGATCCGGGCCGGGTTCGGGGGGGAGGATCCCGGGGGGGCCGGTTCTGACCCGTTCCCCGCAGGGAAGCTGACGGCGGAGCAGATCCGGGCCGGGTTCCGCTCGCTGCAGAAGGTGGAGGCGGTTCTGGGGGCCGGGGGGGCCGGACCTGCCCTGCTGGACGCCTGCAACGAGTTCTACACCCGCGTACCCCACGACTTCGGGTCAGCGCCTCCCCCGGCCCCCTTACCCCCCCCAACTGCCGGTCAGGGCCCCTCCCCCACCTGACCAGCACCCCCCCCCCCCGGTCACCACCTGCCCCCCCAGCCCGCCAACTATGGGCCTGCATCACCCCCCAGCCCCTGATCCCTCCCCTGCCCCCCAGTTGGGGGTCACTCCCTGTGGCCCCCCCCACCTGTGTTCCTGTAGCATCAGCCCCTTGGCCATGGACAGCAGTTACCAGGCCCCCCCCATCTCTGCAGGCTGCAGGCCCCCCGGTCCAGCTCACTCAATTTCCCCCCCCCCCCCCCAGGCTCAGGACGCCCCCCCTGATCCGCACACGGGAGGAGCTTCAGGCGAAGGTGCAGCTGCTGGAGGTGAGCTGAGCTGGGGGGAGACGGGGGGGCCCTGTCTGTCCCTCTGCCCGTCCCTCTGCACCCCTGACCGCCATCTCCCCACCCCCGCAGGCCCTGGGCGAGATTGAGATCGCCATCAAGCTGGCGCGCTCGGAGCTGCACATCCACGAGCACCCGCTGGACCGGAGCTACCGCACGCTGGGTTGCGAGCTGCACCCCCTGGAGAGGGGCTGCCACCACTTCCAGGTGGGGGGCTGGCTGGGGGGAGAGGTGGGGGGTGGGGGGACAGGTGGGGGGTTTGGCATGGAGGGGGAGAGGTGGTGGGCTGGCATGGGGCTGTGGGGAGAGATGGGGGGCCGGCATGGGGCTGTGGGGAGAGGTGAAGAGCCGGCATGGGGCTGGGGGAAGGAGGGGGACACATGGGCAGTGGGTGGGAGGCTGAAGACGGGGGGCAGAGGAGGGCCGGGTGGGGGGTACAGGGGCAGGGCTGGGGGTGACCCCGGCCCCACGGCTCCCCCCAGGTGCTGGAGCGCTACCTGCTCTCGACCCACGCGCCCACCCACCGCGACTACACCATGGAGCTGCTGGAGGTCTTCACCCTGCACCGGGCCGGCGAGCCCCCCTTCCGCGCCAGCCTGCCCCACCGGTGAGCGGGGGGGGGATCTGTGGGGTCCAGGGCCACCCCCCACCGGCTGTGTCAGCCCCCCTGCCGCCCCCAAGGCCAGGCACGGGGGAAACTGAGGCACAGGGCGGCCTGGTGGCAGTGGAGCAGACGATTCCCACGTGCTCACCAGACGCGGGGGGTTGGGCATGGCGGGGGCAGGGAATGGGGCTCACCCCCCCCCCGTTTGTCCCCCCCAGGACGTTGCTGTGGCACGGCTCCCGGCTGAGTAACTGGGTGGGGATCCTGAGCCAGGGCCTGCGCGTGGCCCCCCCAGAGGCCCCCGCCACCGGCTACATGGTGAGACCCCCCCCTCCCGCCTGCCAGCCCCCCCCCGCCCCTACTCAGCCCCCCCTGACCCCCATCTCTCCCCCAGTTCGGGAAGGGGATCTACTTCGCCGACATGTCCTCCAAGAGCGCCAACTACTGCTTCCCCTCCCGCCGGCGCGCCGTGGGGCTGCTGCTGCTGTGCGAGGTGAGCCCCACCCCAGAGCCAGCCGCAGCGCGGCCCGGACACCTGGGTCCCCCGCCCCGCCCTACCCGGCCCCACCCTGCCCGTCTCTCTCCTCCCGCTGCAGGTGGCCCTGGGCGAGAGCCGGGATCTGCTGGAGGCCGACCCCGGGGCCGGGCAGCTGCCCCCCGGCAAACACAGCACCAAGGGGCTGGGCCGGATGGCGCCCGACCCAGCGAATAGAGTCATGCTGTGAGTACAGTCTGGGGGGGGTCCCCCGGGTCCTCCCCACCCTGCGGCGCGCCCATGACACCCCCAGCCTGGGGAGAAGCCAGATGGGGGGGGGGGCGAGCTTAGAACCACCCTAGACCCACACAGGGTGAGGGAGTCACACCTGGGCCCAGGTTAATTGTCAAAGGGCAGGGCCCCCCCACTGCTATCCCCAGCTGTGCTGTGTGGGGCACAAGGGGGGGCTCTGATCTGTCATCCCACCCCCGCCCTGGCCCATTCCTTCTCCTCCCCAGGGAGGTGGGCCCCCCCCCACTCTGCTGTCCTCAGCGAGGGGCAGTCCAGCTCGCCCCATTGCCACCCCCCGCCCCAGATGCTGGGGGGCAGCTTAGGACAGACGTTCCCCCCAGCCCAGGGCCGGGCCACGGGTCCCTCACCGGCCCCTCACGGCTGCTGCTCCGGGCCGGGGGAACCGGCTAATGCCAGGCCCGTCCTGTCCCTGCACCCACAGGTGGGGGGGGGAGGGGGGGGCAGGACCCAGGGCAGCAGCGCCGTGGGGCTGGCGTGCGCGGGCGGCTGGACTCCCGGCTCTTCTCCCCCCAGGGACGGGGCCGTGGTGCCGCTGGGGCCGGCCGTGCCCACGGGGGTGGCCAACCCCCAGGGCTACACCCTGCAGTACAACGAGTTCATCGTCTACGACCCCGCCCAGGTGCGCCCCCGCTTCCTGCTGCAGGTGCGCTTCCACTTCGCCCCCCTCTGGTGAGGGGCCCGGCCCGCCGGGGGGGCACCGCCGCCCTGGGGGGGCTCCTTGTACGTCAATAAAGTCGAGACCCGCCCCCAGCGCAGCCCCCACTCATCAGGCGCCGGGAGGGGGCAGGGAGTGGTTCTGCCCCCCGTTACTCTAAGCCAGGGCAGGGGGGCTGGAGATACAATTTCTATCCCCCCCCCCGGCAGTTACCCCACATGGGAAATGGGACCCCCCCCCCCCCTTCAGCCCCACGGTGAGGCCAGCCCCAGTAACACAAGCAGGGGGGTGGGCGGGTACCAAGTTCCTAAGGGATCGTGGGGGGGCGCCATTGAACAAAGACCACGTTGCAGGGAGCTCACGGGGGGCTTTATGCGGGGGGCCCCAGGCCGAGCGTGCGGGTGCAGCGTGGGCCGGGTCGGTTGCCCAGGGAGTCGCCCACGGCCCCGTACAGCCCTGAGGCCGGGCCGGGGCTGCAGGCAGGAGATGGGGGTGGCACAACGGAAGTGCCCCAGCTGCAGGGAGATGGAACGAGGGGTCAGAGACGGGCGGGAGGGCCGGGCTGGGCGCTCAGGGGGCTGTGGGGCAGGAGTTGGGGGCCTGGGCTAGCAGAGGACTGCAGGTCAGGAGTGGGGCACCAGCTCACAGATGCCGCCCCGCCCACCACTTTCCGCGTGCGGCGCTCCCAGATCTTGACGTCCCCGTCCAGCGCCGCCGTCACCAGCGCGTCCCCGCAGACGTGCAGCGCTGTCACCGCGGCGCTGTGGACCTGGGGGGCACAGGGCAGGACGGGGGTCACAGAGCGGGTGGGCCAGGGGGCCCCGCTTCCAGCCGCGGGGCGGTAACTCAGGTGTTCCTGGCGTTGGGCGTTAACCCTGGACCCTACTGACCACGGCAGCAACCCTCCTTGCAGGTGACTGGGACCAGGGCAGGACAGTTGACCTTGGGGGGGGCACTATGTTGACACTCACCCACTGCTGCTGCCAGCGCTCGCTGCTCCAGGTCTCAGCTGTGTCCTTATCCTGGCTCCATGGAGCCCGGGTCCAGAGCGTCCCGTCGGAGCCGGCCAGGAGCAGGGACGAGTCTGGGGGGCGGGACACAGCGGGGACACCGGACAGCCCCTGGCGTGGCCCCACATTCCCGCCCCGCAGCCCCTGCTGAACCTCCCCCCCCCCCCCCCAGCGCCTCCCATTCCCGCCCTGCAGTCCCTGCTAGCCCCCCACAGCCCCGCTGGTGCCCCCCAGCTCTCAGCCAGGACTCACCCTCATGGAGCCGGGCGCAGGTGAACCAGCTGGTGTCGGGGTCTGCATCGTGCTCCCAGAGCGGGATCGGGGCCTCCCCGGATTTCTCCGGTTCCTGTGGCCCCCCCACCCTGCCGGCCCCCCGACATCTCTCCAAACCCCATCTGCTGCCCCCCCACCCCCAGCCAGCCCCCCAAACATTACCCAGCCCCACGCCCCCCCATCCGGGCTCCCCTCCCCGCCGGGACCCTGCGCCGGGGGGGGGGGGGGGGTGAGCGACGGGGCCAGCGCCCAGGGCCCCCCATAACCTCCCCGGGCCTAGCATGGCCAGGACGGCGCTGCCTGGCCGGGGGAGGCTGGCGCAGTTCACGGGGCAGGAGAGATCCTGGTCCCCGCTCAGCTGCCCCCGGCCAGGTCCCAGAGCTGGGGAGACGGGACGGGGCGGGTCAGAGCGGGGGCGGGGAGCCCGGACGCCTGGGTTCCCCCCAGGCCCGAGGAGGGGGGGTCAGAGCCGGGGCGGCTGGTACCTTGAGATGCCCGTCCAGCGAGACGCTGAGCAGCCGGCGCCCGTCGGGGCAGACGCAGCCCGTGACCCGGCCCCGGTGAGCCTCGGTCGCCAGCAGCCTGCAAGGGCGAGAGATGAACACGGGGCCCCCCCGGCGCCCCCCAGCCGGGCCTCCCCCCCCCCCGTACCTGCTCCCCTCGCGCAGGCCCCACATCTCCAGCCCCCCGGCCGCGGTGCCCAGCGCCAGCGTCTCGTCCGCAGCTCCTGGGGGGCAGGGACTGGGGGTGAGACGGCAGAGCCCCCCCAGCCCCCTGCCCAGCCCCCAACCTGCCCCCCCGGCTCCCAACCGCCCCCCGGCTGGAGAGCCTCGAATCTGCCCCCTGTACCTCGCCCTGCCCCGCCCCCCCATTACCCAGCGCTGCCCCCCCCCCATGGACCCGGCTCCCCCCCCCAGGGCGGAGATGGGCTGCCCCCCCCACTCTGTGGGACCTGCCCCCAAGGCACAGGGGTACCCCGGGGTCCCGGGGGGGCGGCCCCGTTACCTGTCCGGGTGCGGGGCGTCCTGCGGCTTGTTGCGCCGGAGCAGCAGGCGCTGGCCGGGGGGGGCCAGGGCGCGGGCCTGGGGGTCCAGCGAGGAGCCGTGGGGCGCGTTGGCCGCCAGCTGGGCCAGGAGCCAGGGGCTGCGGGCGAGAAGGGCCCCCCCGGCCTGCACCACGGCCCGGACGGCCCCCACCTCGCCGTGCGGCTGGCCGCAGCCGGCTGGGGGGCAGGGGAGTCAGCAGGGGGGCGGGGACGCCGCAGCCGCCCCCCATCGCCCTGTGTCAGGCCCCCCACACCACGCCCCTGCCCGTGGGACCCCACGGCAGCCCCCCCACCCCCTCCCAGCCACGGCACCCCCCGCGCCGCTCACCATGCAGGGCGTAGGCGCGGGCCTGCCGGGACCAGGGGGGGTCACACGGGGCCCCCCAAGTTCGCCCGTCCCCTCCAGCCCCCCACACTGCCCCACTGAGCCCCGCCCCCGCTGCAGCCCCCCCACTGAGCCCCGCCCCCGCTGCAGCCCCCCCCACTGCCCCACTGAGCCCCCCCAGGTCTTGCCTCCCCCCCCCGGGTACCCCCCGCCCCCGCACGCACCAGGTGGTGGGGCAGCTCCGCCAGCGGCCCCGACTCGCCGCCCTGGAAGCTCCTGGTCTCGTCCGGGTCGCAGAGTCTCCAGAAATGAGCTGTGGGGCGGGGAGTGGGGGGGGGGGAGGACAAACGGGGGGGCTGTTACCCACAATGCCCAGCACCCCCCAGCTGTCTGCCCCACTTCGGGATCCAGCCGGGGGGGCACAGAGCCCCCAGGAAGGGGTCCATGGCGGGAGGAGAAGAGGGGGGCTGGCAGGTTGGGGGGGATGGAACAAACGGGGGGGCTGGTGTCCAGCCCCCCCCAGCCCCGCGGGGCGACCCCCTGACCTGCTAACAGTAGGTGAGCCGCCTGCTGCCGGTCCGGCTGCTGCAGGTAGCGTCGCTCCACGGCTCCATGCCCCTCCCCCAGCCATGAGACCCAGGCGTCCTGGCTCCCAGCCCCCCCCCTCCATCCACCATCACGGCACCCCTCCCCTGGGCCGGCAGGGACCCAGGCATCCTGGCCTGTAGGATGCGGGGAGGGCGGGGCCGGTTCTACCCACTAGACCCCACTGCCCCCCTCTCCAATCCGGGAGAGAACCCAGGAGTCCGGGCTCCCCCCTGCCCCCCCTCTCCCATCCCCGCCCGCTTTGAGCCCATCCTGGCTCTGGCTGGGCCCGGGGCGTGGGGAGGGGGGGGAACCGCCGCCCCCCCCCCCATGAGTGGGAAATGACCAAGCTGGGGAGGGGGCAGATTTTGAACCCACTTTATTGACCAACTCAGATGGCGTCCCCCCCCCCCCCCCCCCCCCCGCGCCTGGTACAGCTCACGGCTCCCCTGCCCCCCCCCCCCACACCTCCGGGGTGCCGTGGGGGCCCCATCCCCTGGGGGGAAATCAGAGGGCCCCCCCATCCCGCTGGGGGCTCACGCCTCCCATTGGGGGGCCAGGAGGGGGTCAGGCTCCCCAGGCCGGGAGGGCGGCACTGGGGGCTCCCCCGGGATGGGGGGGGCCGGGTCCCCCCGCAAGGCAGGGGGCAGCTGCAGGACACAAGCCCGCAGGTCAGCGTAGGCATGGGGCAGGGCACCCAGCCTCAGCCACCGCCCCACCCCCAGACCCCCTCCCGGCTGGTAGCCATACACCAGGTGGGTGTTCTGGGAGCTGACCCGGCTGTAGCCCCCCAGCACCAGCAGCTCCCCCTGCAGGACGGCCGAGGCGGCCCCCACGTGGGCCTGGGGCAGGGGGCACAGCGGGACCCAGGCGTCCGGGCCGGGGTCATAGGCCTCGCAGGCTAGCTGGTCGGCATAGCCCCTGGGGCCGCCCCGCAGGCCCCCGGCCACGTAGAGCCGCCCCCCCAGCGCCTCCATGATGTGGCCGGCCCGGCCCTCCTGCATGGGGGCCAGCCGGGCTGCGGGCCCATCTGGGCGGTACCGGAGCAGCCAGGCCTGGCAGGTGCTGGAGGCGTCGCAGCCCCCGGAGACGTAGATGGCCCCATCCAGCGTGCAGCCGGCGTGGCCGCAAAGCGGGGCGGGCAGGGGCTGGCACGGCCTGGGGGAGACAGAGAAAAAGGTGGAAATGAAGAGTGTGACCCACGGCCGCCTCCCCCCCCCCACACACACAGTCCCCTGGCCCCACGGCAATGGCCCCACAGCCTCTGGCCCTGCCGCAGGCCCCTGGAGCGGAAAGGGGACCCAGGCGTCCGAGGGCCGGCCCTGTCGCCTCACCTCCAGGCATCGGCGCGGGGATCGTAGCACTCGACCCCGGCGGTGCAGTCGGCCTCTCGGGAGCTGCCCCCCAGCGCGTAGAGGCGCCCGGCCAGCCCCACGGCCGGAAAGTTGCTGCGGGCGCAGGACATGTCAGCCAGGCGCTGCCAGGAGCCCTGCGCGGGGTCGTACCTGCCACGGGGCGAGGGCGGGCGGTGGGCGCGGGCCAGGCGGGCCCCACTGCCTGCCCCCCATATTCCGACTCCGCCTCCCGCCCCAGATCTCGGCCCCCCACTGCCCAACTCCCCCTCCCATCCCAGTTCTCCCCACCCCAGCCAGTCCGCCGGCCCCCTCCCACCCTAGATCTCGGCCCCCCACTGCCCGACTCCCCCTCCTACCCCAGATCTCTGCCCCCCACTGCCCGACTCCCCCCCGCCCCAGATCTTTGCCCCCCAGTGCCCGACTCCCCCCCCGCCCCAGATCTCCCCCCCAGCCCGCCGGCCGCACACTCACCGGAAGGCGGTGGCCAGCGTGTCCTGCGCCCCATAGTACTGCTTGCCGCCCAGCACGTACAGCGCCGAGCCCAGCACGGCCGCCGCGTGCTGGAAGCGGGGCCCGTCCGGGAACCGGCCCAGCCGCCTCCACTCCACATCCTTCACCAGCCCCACGCCGCTGCGGAAGCGGTGGGCGAACCAGAGCGCCCGGGCGGGGCGGCGGGAGGCCAGGCTGGGGGCCAGCCTCTCGCCCCCGCAGATCACCAGGGCCCCGGGCGGGGTCCGCACCCGACACGGGGGGGGGCCCTCGCCTTCCAGCGCCGCCCCCAGCAACTGCTCCAGCCGGCCCGGGGCCCCCGGCAGCCCCAGGGCCCGGGCCCGGCGCAGCTCCCGCGTGCCCATCAGGGGGAAGCGCACGCCGGCCAGGACGGCCTCGGCGTGGGGCAGGCGGCCGGGGGGGTCGGCCCCCAGCCAGCGCACGGCCCCCTCGAAGGCCTCCAGCTCGGTGGCCAGGCGCAGCTCGTCGGAGGCCAGCAGGGCCAGCACCTCGGCCGGCGGCAGGGCCAGGAAGCCGGGGCAGCGGGCCACCCGGGCAAAGTGGGCCAGGGCGTAGGCCTGGGCGGCGCGGCCCAGCGCCCGCAGGTCGTAGGCGCGGGCGAAGGCCAGGAGCTCCAGGCAGCGGGGGGGGCTCAGCGCCCGCTGCAGGGCGTCCAGGCACAGCTCCAGCAGCCCCACCGCCTGGTAGCGCAGGGCGGTCTCGGCCGCGGCCAGCACCTCGGGCCAGCCCCCCGCCAGCACCCCCGAGTAGGCGAAGGAGAGCAGCAGGCGCAGCTCGGCCGGGGCCAGGAGGGTGGGCCGGGGGGCGGCCCCCTGGCGCGCCTCCCGCATCCCGCTGCGGAAGAGGGCCCCGAAGAACTCGCAGCCGCAGCTCAGGGCCACCCGGTGGGCTGTGGGGAGAGACGGGGGGTCAGGCCAAAGAGCCCCGGGGGTGCAACCCGCCCCCCCGCCCGGCCCTGGTGTCCGCCCCGCCGGTGCCCCTCACGCCGGACCCGCGGCCCCTCACCTCGGAAGCTCTCCCCTTGGGCCGTCAGCTCCAGGTCGCAGCCCAGGCCGGCTCGGTGCAGCTCCTCGATGCCCCGCAGCGTCTCCCACCGCTCCTCGGCTGGGCTCTGCCCCTCTGCCGCCCTCCGGCAGATCGCCACCACCCGGGGCGCCCCCAGGGCCTGGGCCGCGGCCGCCAGCTCCCCGGCGGTGCCCGGCGTGGCCGCCACGGCCCCGGTGTAGGCGAAGTCCAGGACGGCCTCCCAGCCGCGCGGCGTGGCCAGCGGGCTCAGGTCCACCTCGCCGGCCGCCCCCCGTGCCAGCCACTGGCGGAAGAAGGCGCTGACGGCCGCCAGCACCACCCCGTGGGCCTGGTAGCGCCGGGCGCCCGCCCGCACCTGCACGTCCACCAGCCGGCCCTGCCCGCGCAGCTCCAGCGCCGCCTGGAAGAAGCGCTCGGCGTGGCCCTCGCTGCACAGCTGCCAGCACGGCTCCGGCTCCGGCGCCTCCTCCTCCTCGCCCGGCCACATGGCCCCGGCCTCGCCTGCCGGGACGGGACGTGAAAGGTCCCACGCCCCACACCCTGCCCCCGAGCCAGCCAGTGCCCCGGATCGGGGCCGGCACCCCCTGGCAGGGAAAGGCTCCATGCCCCGTTATCCCGCCCCCCTGAACCCCCTGGTCTCCGGATTGTGGCTAGATCAGGGCCGGCACCCCCAACTGTGTAGTTGCCCCGGGCCCTGGTCCCTTTGTACCATTCAACAGCTCCTCCAGCGTGTGCAGTGAAATGTTGTGGTGATTGTGTGTAACTGCAGCGTGTGCATCACTGCAGTGCATGTGTGTGTGACGGGGCGGGTGTGTGTTTGTGAGATGGGGTGTTGGGGGATTTGGGGGATTTTTATGCTGCGTGTTTGCAGGGGCTGTTGGTGACGGGTGTTGTGTGTGTGGTGTGGGGGGACAGGAGTGCGTGGTGTGAGTGCTCCTGCGATGCGTGTGTGTGTATTTGTGGTGTCTCCATGAGTGTAGTGTGTATTTGTGCTGTGTGGTGTCAGTAACTTCCTGATGTGCGTTGTGTGTTGGTGGCATGTGCCTGTGTTCGCTGTGTGGTGTGTGTGTAGTGGCTGGGTGAGGGAGGTGTTTGCTATGTGTGTGTCTGTCTTTGCTGGGGATGGTCGGTGTTGCTCTGTGTGTGTAGTTGCTGTGGGGTGCTGTATGTGTGTGGTATGTGTGTCTGGGTGTTGCTGTGTGTGTGTGTATTTGCTGGGATGGTGGGTGTTGTGTGTATGTGTGTAATTGCTGTGGGGTGCTGTGTGTGTGGATGGTGGGTGTTGCTGTGTGTGTATTTATAGTTGCTGTCTGCATGTGGAGTTGCTGCGGGGCGTTTGTGTGTGTGTGTCTGTGTTTGCTGTGGGGTGTTGCGGGTGTTGCTGTGTTGTATTTACTGAGATGGTGGGTGTCACTCTGTGTGTATTTATAGTTGCTGTGTTCATGGGTAGTTGCTGTGTGTGTGTGTGTGTGTAGTTGCTGGGATGGTGAGTGTCACTGTGTGTGTATTTATAGTTGCTGTCTGAGTGTTTACTTGCTGAGGGGTGTTTTGTGTGTGTGTGTAGTAGCTGCGCAGCGTTTTGTGTGTGTGTATTTGCTAGGATGGTGGGTGTCGCTGTGTGTGTATTCATAGTTGCTGTCTCTGTGTGTAGTTGCTGGGGGGTTTGCTGTTGTGTGTGTGTGTAGTTGCTGCAGGGTTTGCTGTTGTGTGTGTGTGTAGTTGCTGCGGGGTTTTGTGTGTATGTGTTTTTGCTGGGCTGGTGGGTGTCGTTGCGTGTGTATTTATAGTTGCTGTCTGCGTGTGTAGTTGCTGTGGGGTGTCGCTCTGTGTGTGTAGTTGTTGTGAGGTGTTGTGTGTGTACTTGCTCTGTGTGTGTGTGTGTAGTTGCTGTGTGTGTGTGTGTAGTTCCTGTGGGGTGGTGGTGTGTGTGTGCGTATTTGCTGGGATGCTGGGTGTCGCCGTGTGTGTATTTATAGTTGCTGTCAGAGTGTGTAGTTGCTCTGGGGTGTCCCTCTGTGTATGTAGTTGTTGCGGGGTGTTGTTGTGTGTGTGTAGTTGCTGTTTTGTGCTGTGTGTTTGTGTGTGTGTGTATTTGCTGGGATGGTGGGTGTCACTCTGTGTGTGTAGTTTCTGTGGGGTGTTGTTGTGTGTGTAGTTGCTGTAGTTGTTGTGGTGTGTGTGTGTGTATTGGGATTGGGTGTGTGTGTGTGTGTGTGTTGTTGTTGTGTGTGTGTGTGTGTATTTGCTGGGATGGTGGGTGTCGCTCTGTGTATGTAGTTGCTGTGCGTGTGTACTTGCTGTGGGGTGTTGTGCCTGTGTGTGTGTGTATTTGCTGGGGTGGTGGGTGTTGCTGTGTGTCTATTTATAGTTGCTGTCTGCGTGTGTAGTTGCTGTGGGGTGTCGCTCTGTGTATGTAGCTGCTGTGGGGTGTTGTGTGTGTGTGTAATTGCTGTGGGGTGTTGTGTGTGTGTAGTTGCTCTCTGTGTGTGTGTGTGTAGTCACTGTGTGTGTAGTTGCTGTGGGGTGTTGTTCTGTGTGTGTGCGTATTAGCTGGGATGGTGGGTGTCGCTCTGTGTATGTCGTTGCTGTGGGGTGTTGTTGTGTATGTGTGTAATTGCTGTGTGTGTGTAGTCGCTGTGTGTGTGTAGTTGCTGTGGGGTGTTGTTCTGTGTGTGTGCGTATTAGCTGGGATGGTGGGTGTCGCTCTGTGTATGTAGTTGCTGTGTGTGTGTAGTTGCTGTTGGGTGTTGTGTGTATGTGTGTGTTTGCTGGGATGGTGGGTGTCGCTGTGTGTGTATTTATAGTTGCTGTCTGTGTATGTAGTTGCTGTGTGTGTGTCTGTGTGTGTGTGTGTGTGTTGTGTGTGTATGTGTGTGTTTGCTGGGGGTGGGGCAGCGTGACACCCCCGTCCTCCCCAGGCAGGCCCACAATCCCGCTGTCCCTGCCCCCAGCCCGGCCCCCTACCTGTGGGGCCCGCCGTGGGGCGACCCTTCCCGGAGCCTGGCGCTGGGGCAGGCGGGAACCTTGGCCCGGAGCCGGACGGGGAGTTAATTATAGCCGGGCCGGGAGCCCCGCCAGCCCCGCGTGTCCTAGCCCCTCTACTGGCCCTCCCATGGGGATTCACCGCCCGGGGAGCTGGTGTCTGGAGCCCGAAGGGGGGGCTGGGAGCCAGGACTTCTGGGTTCTCTCCCTGGCTTGGGTGGGGGGAGCAGGGTCTAGTAGTTAGAGCGGGGGGGCTGGGATGAAGCGTTGGCTGTGGGGGGCCCCCATAGGAGAGTCCGACCCCCCCCAGTGGGGGCGGGGCAGGGCCGGGGATTAAGGGAGATTTTCCCGGGCGGGTCGGAAAACTTCCTTCAATTGGTTTTTCCATCCCCGCCTGGGGGGCCAGAACCGAGCAGGGGGAGGGGCAGGCGGGGGACAGGCTGGGGGCTAAATGGGGGGCAGGTGGGGGGGGCTGGGGGCTAGATGGGGGATGGGGGCAGGCGGCTAGATGGCGGGGGGGCAGGCGGGGGGGATGGGGGCTAGATGGTGGATGGGGGCAGGTGGGGGGGGCTGGGGGCTCGATGGCGGATGGGGGCAGGCGGGGGGCCAGCTAGGGGTGCTAGGACACACACACGCACTGAGCGGGGCGCAGGGACCCCCCCACACTCACCCTGAGCCTCCCCTCACCACCCCCCGCCCGGCTCCCCATGGCTCCTATGCCCCACACCGCTCCCTGCTGGTGGCGATTCCCCGGGGACCCCAGCCCAGCTGCCCCCAGCCATGCCCGGGGAGGTCCTCGGCTCCTCGGGCCCGGCCCGGCCCCTGCCCCACGCCGAGCGGGCCCCAGTGGAAAGAACGCGGGGCTGATAAGCAGAGCAAACAGGGGCCGGGCGGGGGGTGGAAAGTCTCGGTGTTTGGCGAGGGGGGGCAGGGGGATTAGGGGCAGGCGTGGGGCCGGCCGGGGGCTGCCTGGGCCGGTTCCGGAGGGGTCGGGGCCCTTTATAAGGCAGGGAGGGGTCGGGCAGTGCAGACAGGCCGGCGGACGCACAACAGGTACCGAGGGGGGACACGGGGGGGGGGGGGGGGGCTCTGTGTGTCCATGGGGGTCCTCCTTCACACCGAGCGAGCGGGGAACCCAGGCGTCCTGGCCCCCCAGCTCTGACCACTAGGCACCACTCCCCTCAAAGAGCCAAGGAGAGAACCCAGGCGTCCTGGCGCCCAGCCACCCCTGTCGCTGGGAGGGGAGTTGGGCCTAGTGGTCAGAGCTGGGGGGGGGGCCAGGACACCTGGGTTCTCTCTTTGCCTCAGTTTCCCCTGCTGAGTTTAACCCTCCCCCCAGAGCCTGCCCCATGGACGCCCCGGCCTACAAGACGGTGCTGGCCCTGGGCCGGTTCAAGGTGCGAAAGCTGCAGCCGGGCCCTGCCCCCCCGGAGAAAGGCAAGGGGGAGGCCAGCCCCCCGCCGCCCTGCCCTCCCGCCCCCCTCCCCGCCGAGGGCTGCGGCCAGGCGGAGGAGGGGGGCTCCCTCTCGGCCCCCCCGGACTACGCCACCACCATGGACGCCGGCCCCCGCTACGAGTTCTACGCCCGCTCGGCCCCCCCCGGGCGGGCCCGCAAGAGTCGCCCCTCGCTGGAGGTGCTGCGCAGCATGGTGAGTGCGGGGGGGGGGTGGGGGGGCTGGGTCCAGGGAGCAGGGGGGCTGGGGGCGGGTGGCTGCAGGGAGTGGGGGCTGGGGGGGTGGCTGAAGGGGGGTCAGTGGGGGCGCTCTAACCCTGGTGCCCCCCCCGTGCAGGAGGACGGGCTGGATTTCCCCGGTGAGCCGGTGGCGAAGGACGGGGACGAGGGGGAAACTGAGGCAGGAGGCTCTGAGGTGGAGCCGGTTCGGTTCGGCTGGGTGACCGGCGTGATGGTAAACTGAGGCCTTGCGGGAGGGGAGGGGAGGGGAGTGCGGGCCAGGGGTTAGAGCCCGGACGCCTGGGTTCTCTCCCTGGCCGTGGCAGGGCAGTGAGGGGTAGTGGGTAGAGCAGGGGGGCTGGAGCCCGGACGCCTGGGTTCCCTGGTCTCACCCGGCTCTGGGAGGGCAGTGGGTAGAGCAGGGGGCTGGCGCCCGGACGCCTGGGTTCCCTGGTCTCACCGGCTCCCGTCCCCCCAGATCCGGTGCATGCTGAACATCTGGGGCGTGATCCTCTACCTGCGGCTGCCCTGGATCACGGCGCAGGCCGGGATAGGTAAGGGGGGGCCGTGGCGGGGCTGCTGGGGGGCAGGCGGGAGCCCAGCGCTGGGGGGGGGGGGGGGGGGGCCCCAGGGGCCCAGCCCCCATTCTCCATCTGCCCCCAGGGCTGACCTGGCTGATCATCCTGATGTCGGCCGTGGTGACGACCATCACCGGCCTCTCCATCTCCGCCATCTCCACCAACGGCAAGGTCAAGGCAGGTCAGAGCCGGGCCCCGCGGGGGGGGCGAGAACCGGGTCTGTGGGGGGGCGAGAACCGGGACCGCGGGGGGCGGGGGGCGACCGGGACCGCGGGGGGGGGGCAAGAACCAGGGACAGTTGGGGGGAGAGAACCGGGACCGCGGGGGGGCGAGAACCGTGGACAGCAGGGGGGGCCCCTGGCCCATGGCTCGCACCCAGAGCCCAGGACACGGGGCCCCTCGGCAGCCGGAGAGACAGACACACACAACTGCGGTGCTACACAATGACACCCAGCAGCAGACACGCAGCGCGAGGGGGACTCGCAGGGCGTACCCGGCCCCACGCAGCACCCCCTGGCGCACACAGAACACACAACACACACAAAAATCACAGCTAGGCACCCGCAGACGCAGGATAAACCACACGCACAGCCAGCTACACACACAACACACAGACGCGCACACAGACACACCCACGCACAGCCAGCTACACACAGGCACACACACACACTCCCCCCCCCCCATGGCGCACACACACACACAACACACACAAAAATCACAGCTAGGCACCTGCAGATGCAGGATAAACCACACGCCCAGACACACGGCGCACACACAACACACACACACACCCCCGGCTGACCCGCCCGTCCGTCCCGGGGGCGCAGGGGGCACCTACTTCCTGATCTCCCGCAGCCTGGGCCCCGAGCTGGGCGGCTCCATCGGGCTCCTCTTCTCCTTCGCCAACGCCGTGGCCGTGGCCATGCACGTGGTGGGCTTCGCCGAGACCGTGCGCGACCTTCTGCTGGTAGGTGGGGCCGGGCCCCCCCCCCCACACCCCCTGCACCCCGCTCCGCCGCCCCGGCCCCCCGCCAACCCCTCTGCCCCTCCCTGCCCCCCAGGAGTTCGACGCCGTGATGACGGACCCGGTGAACGACATCCGGATCGTGGGCGTCATCACGGTCACGGTGCTGCTGGGCATCGCGCTGGCCGGCATGGAGTGGGAAGCCAAGGTACGGGGGGGAGGGGGCCTGGCCAGGACTCCTGGGTCCCATCCTCGGCTCTGGAGGGCAGTGGGGGCTAGTGGTTAGAGGTGGCATGTGGGGCTGGGGGCCAGGGCTCCTGGGTTCCACCCCCGGCTCTGGGGAGGACCTAGGGGGTCAGAGCAGGGCAGAGGCTGGCGGCCTGGACTCCTGGGTTCTCAGCCCTTCTCCCCGCCCCCCCGGCAGGCCCAGGTCGTCTTCTTCTTCGTGATCATGGTCTCCTTCATCAACTACTTCGTGGGCACCCTCATCCCGGCCACGGAGGAGAAGATGTCCAAGGGCTACTTCAGCTACCGAGGTAGGGCCGGCGGAACTCCCCGCCACTGGGGGCCGCCCGGGGCCGCGCAGCCCCCGCTGAGCCTGCCCTCTCCCTCCCTGCAGGGGACATCTTCCTGGAGAACGTGGGGCCGGCGTGGCGGGGCGAGGCGGGCTCTTTCTTCGGCATGTTCTCCATCTTCTTCCCCTCGGCCACCGGCATCCTGGCTGGCGCCAACATCTCCGGAGACCTCAAGGTGGGGCTCCCGGCCCCCCATTCCCGCCAGGGCCGGCCAGCCCGGGCCCCCTGGGACTTATGGGCCCCACTAACCGACCCCCACTGCCCTCCTCTGCAGGACCCGGCGGTGGCTATCCCCAAGGGCACCCTGCTGGCCATCTTCTGGACCACGCTCTCCTACCTGGCCATCTCGGCCACCATAGGTAAGGGGGCGGGGCAGGGGGGCAGGCTCCTGTGGGGGACAGCGGGGGGAGGGCCGGATCTCCAGGGGCATGGCCGGGAGGGGTGCGCTGGGTCCCCGGGGATGGTCACGCCTTTGCCCCCTGCCCCCAGGGTCGTGCGTGGTGCGGGACGCCTCCGGGAGCCTGAACGACACGCTGGGCGCCCCCAACGCCACGGAGGCCTGCCTGGGCCTGGCCTGCAGCCAGGGCTGGAACTTCACCGAGTGCGCCCAGGCCGGCACCTGCGAGTACGGGCTGGCCAACAACTACCAGGTGCGGGGCGGGGCCAGCACCCAGGGGGCGGGGCCAGCAGCGGATGGGCGGGGCCAGCAGTGGGACGAGCCAGCACAGCGGGGGCTGGGATGGGGGCGGAGCCAGCAGTGAAGGGGGAGGAGCCATCAGTGGGTGGGCGGGGCCAGAAGTGGGTGGGTGGGGCCAGCAGTGAAGGGGGAGGAGCCATCAGTGGGTGGGCGGGAGCTGTGGTAGGTGGGCGGGGCTAGCAGTGTGTGGGGGCGGGCTCACGGAGGCTCCCTCTCCCCGCAGACCATGAGCATGGTGTCCGGCTTCAGCCCGCTCATCACGGCCGGGATCTTCGCCGCCACCCTCTCGTCCGCCCTGGCCTGCCTGGTCTCGGCCCCCAAAGTCTTCCAGGTGCGTCGGGGAGAGATTGGGGGGGGTCGGGGGGGCCCAGCCTCCCAGCTACGGCCCCCGTGACCACAGCCCCCCAGTGCCAGCCCAACACAGCCCTTCCGTCTGCGACCCCCAGATCCCAGCCCAGCTGGTGCACCCCACACCCTGAGCATGGCCCCCACCCGCCAGCCCCCCACGCTGAGCACGGCCCCCCCCTGCCGGCCCCCGCTCACCCCGCTCTGCCCCGCAGTGCCTGTGCCAGGACAAGCTGTACCCTGTCATCGGCTTCTTCGCCAAGGGCTACGGCCGGAACAACGAGCCGCTGCGGGGCTACATGCTGACCTTCGTCCTGGCCATCGCCTTCATCCTCATCGGTGAGTGGGGCTGCGCCGCCCCCCCCGGGGGATGGGCTGGGCCGGGCTGGGCCAGGGCCCCCCTGTGCTCACCCCTCTCCCCTTGCACCCGCAGCCGAACTCAACACCATCGCCCCCATCATCTCCAACTTCTTCCTCTGCTCCTACGCCCTCATCAACTTCAGCTGCTTCCACGCCACCATCACCAACTCGCCAGGTGTGGCGGGGCGCGGGGCTGGGCCGTGGGTCGAAAGGGCCGCGCCTGCCGGCCTGGGGCAGGGCCGTGGGGAGCTTGGTGTGGCAAGGGTTGTTTGGGGGTGGTGGAGCCGGTCCGGGCAGGGTTGGATGTGCTGAGCCGGGGGCACGGGGCCAGGCCGAGGTCCAGGTGCCGGGTGGGATGAGGCGGTCGGGCCGGGCCGGGTGCTCAGGGCCAGCGCGGCCGTGGGGGGACCCTGGCTCCCGTGGGGGGACCCTGGCTCCGGCGGGGGGCCCGACCGTCCCTGTCTCCCCCCCAGGCTGGCGCCCCTCCTTCCGCTACTTCAGCAAGTGGAGCGCCCTCTTCGGGGCCGTGGTCTCCGTGGTCATCATGTTCCTGCTCACCTGGTGGGCCGCCCTCATCGTGGTGGGCATCATCCTGCTCAGCCTGGCCTACGTCAGCTACAAGAAGCCGGGTACGGGGGCCGCCGGGCGGGGGGCACCCGGGTGGGGGAGGGGGGGGGCGCCCTGCACCGGGGGCCGACCCGGCCTTCCTCGGCGCCCCTGCATCCTCTTCCTCCTCCTCCCCACAGACGTCAACTGGGGCTCGTCCGTGCAGGCCGGGACCTACAGCCTGGCGCTGTCCTACTCCGTCAGCCTGGCCCACGTGGAGGAGCACGTCAAGAACTTCCGGTGGGGCCGGGGGCCCGGACGCCTGGGTTCTGCACCGGCTGGGGGGGGGAGGGCAGTAGGGGCTAGTGGGTAGAGCAGGGGGGCCGGGAGCCAGGACTCCTGGGTTTTCTCCCCAGCTCTGGGAGGGGAGGGGAGTGGGGGCTAGTGGTTAGAGGTGGCGGGAGGGGCTGGCCAGGACGCCTGGGTTCCATCCCCAGCTCTGGGGGGGGCAGTGGGGTCTAGTGGTTAGGGCTGGTGGGGCTGGGAGCCAGGACTCCTGGGTTCTGGACCGGCTTTGGGAGGGGAGCGCAGTGGGGCTGGGCTCTATCCCCGTTCTGAGGACAATGCGTGGGGCTGGGGGGAGCAGAGTCTCTGTGGGGAGCCCCCCCCCCCGGGCCCGTCCCCAAACCTGCTTGTCTCCAGCCCCCAGTGCCTGGTGCTGACGGGGCCCCCCAGCTTCCGGCCGGCCCTGGTGGATTTCGTCAGCGCCGTCACCAAGGGAGTGAGCCTCATGATCTGCGGGAACGTGGCCGGGGTGAGTATGGGGGAGCTGGGCGGGGAGGGGCCGCGAGGGGGGGAGCCGGGGGGGCCCCTCTAACCCCTCCCTTGGCCCCTCCCCGCAGCCGCAGGACACCCCGGGGCCCAGCGACGTGGAGGAGCACGTGCAGTGGTTGAAGGGGCGCAAGGTGCGGGCCTTCTACACCCTCATCACGGCCCCGGAGCTGCGCAGCGGGGCCCGCGGCCTCATGCAGGTGGGTGTGCATGTGGGTGCGTCTCTGCCGCCCCCTGCTGGAGCAGCCCAGCGCTGCGCTGTGTGTCCTGCCCCCCGTACTGCCCCGGCCTGACGGGCGATTCTCCCCAGGTGTCCGGGCTGGGACGTCTCAAACCCAACACGCTGGTGCTGGGCTACAAGCAGAACTGGCAGACGGACTCGCCCCGCAACCTGGAGAGCTACGTGGCCATCATCCAGTAAGGGGGCAGCAGTGGGGCGCACGCTGCCGGGCGAGGGGGACTCTCGGGAGGCAGGGGGCGGCGAGGGGGGGCTCTTGGGAGGCCGGGGACCCCCTGACCTGCCCTGTGCCCCCAGCGACGCGTTCGACGGCCGGGCCGGGGTGTGCGTGCTGCGGATGAAGGACGGGCTGGATGTCTCGCGGACGGTGCGGGCCCACGGTGAGTGCTGGGGGGCTGGGGGCACGGACCCTGACCCACAGACGTCCCTGGAGAGGGCCGGCTGGCGCCCCCCTCGGGGCGCCCTGCCTGCCCCATTCCACTGAGGGTCGGGGTGGGGGGGGGGTCTGCTCTGCCCAACTGTCTGACCCCCTTCTCCCTAGTGAACCCTGCCTTCGAGGACCCCGAGGCGGCGCTGCAGGGCAAGCTGGGCCGGGAGGCGGGCCCCACAGGTGAGGGGGCAGGGAGGGGGGCAGGGGAGGGGGCAGGACAGGGCTGAGGGGGGCAGGGAAGGGGTGAGGGAATGGGGCAGGGAGAGGACAGCCAGGGGCTGGGCAGGGGGGCGGGGGGCTGTGGGGGGGGGCAGGGTCACCGCCCCACCCCACCTGCCCCATGTGCCCGCAGGTGTGGGGCTGAAGGTGCTGGGGGCGGACGAGCAAACGGAGACCCACTTCCAGGCCCAGCAGAAGAGGCGCTGCGTGGACGTCTACTGGCTCTTCGATGACGGGGGTGCGTCCCCCCCACTCCGCCGGGCCCCCTCTCTTCCCCCCACCAGCCCCCCAGCTCCCCTCCCTTCCCCCCGCCGGCCCCCCAACCCCAGAACCTCCTCCCCTCGCTGACGCTGTCCGTCTGCCCCCCAGGGCTCACCCTGCTGCTCCCCTACCTGCTGAGGCGCCGCAAGCGCTGGAGCCGGTGCCGGGTGCGGGTCTTCGTCAGCGGTGAGCCGGGCAGCGCCGAGCACCAGCGCCAGGAGTAAGTGGGGGACCGGGGGGCGCGAGGGGCAGCTCCCCCCGCGTGTCCCTCCCCGGGGCCCTCCCTCCCCGAGCTGCCTGGGGGCCCCCCCCAGCGCCCACCCCCACGGCTCCCTCTCCCCGCAGGATCCAGCTGCTGCTCCGCAAGTTCCGCCTGGGCTTCAGCGAGGTTCTGGTTCTGGACCCGGACCCGGCCCGCGGCGCCTGGCGGCCGGAGGAGAGCGGGTGAGTGTGGGAGTGGGGGGTCCCAGCCCCCCCGCCGGAGCCGGGGAGAGAACCCAGGAGTCCTGCCCCCCCCCGCCAGAGCCGGGGAGAGAACCCAGGAGTCCTGGCTCTCCACCCCCCCATCCATGCTCCCAAACTGGGGAGAGAACCCCGGAGTCCTGCCCCCCCTGCCCCGCCAGAAAACCCCAGAGTCCTGTCCCCCCATCCTTACTCCGAGCTGGGGACAGGGCGCAGGGGTCCCGCCCCCCCAGCTGCGGAGGGAACCCAGCCCCTGCCTTGCCCCCCAGGATGAAGGCCTTCGAGGACCTGGTGGCCCCGTTCCGGCTCAACGAGGGGCAGCGCGACCCCGAAGCCACAGCAGCTCTGCGCAGCGCGGCCCCCTGGAAGGTGTCGGACGAGGACCTGCGGGTCTACCGCAGAAAGGTGAGCCCCCCCCCGGACGCCTGTGTTCTGGGGCGGGGCGGGGGGGCTGGGAGCCCGGACGCCTGGGTTCTGGGGCGGGGGTGTGCTGGGAGCCCGGCCGCCTGGGTTCTGGGGCGGGGGGTGGGGGGGCTGAGACGCCTGGGTTCTGGGGCCTGGGGGGGGGCTGGGGCGGGGGGTTCTGGGGCGGGGGGGGGGAGGGGGGCTGGGAGCCCGGACGCCTGGGTTCTGGGGCGGGTGGGCACCAGGGGGAGGGGTGCGGCGGGCACACCCCACCCCTCTCGCTCTCCCGCAGTCGGAGCAGCAGGTCCGGCTCCACGAAATCCTGCAGGAGAATTCCCGCAACGCCGCCCTCATCGTCATGTGAGTGCAGCCCCCCAGCACCCCTCCCTGGGGGCCCCCGCCTGCCCCCCCGGGGCACCACGCCCGGCTGGGGGGACAGACCTGGCCAGGCATGGGGGGAGGAGGAGCAGAGGGGACCCCCGGGGCGTGCCCCCGTCCTGCGCTGGGGGGGAGGAGAATCCCGGGGTGCCCCCCACTGATCTGCCCTCCCCCCCCCGCCAGGAGCCTGCCCGTGGTGCGCAAGGGGGCCTGCCCCAGTGCCCTCTACATGGCCTGGCTGGAGACGCTGTCCCGGGACCTGCGCCCGCCCGTCGTCTTCGTCCGCGGCAACCAGCAGGACGCCCTGACCCTCTACTGCCAGTAGGGGGCGCCGCCCGGACGCCTGGGTCCCCGCTGCGCCGCCTGCCTGCTCCGCCCTCCCCGCCAGCACCACGGGGACTCGGACGCCTGGGTCCTGGGCACAGCCTGGGGCGGGCACTGGCGCGCTCCGCCCCCCCCTCGGCGTACAGCCCCTGGCGCGCTGTAAATATTAAATAGTGTTATTTACACTGTGCCTGCCGCCCCCTGAATCGCCCCTCACCTGCCCCCCCAGAACGCCCCCCTGCCCGGTCGCCCCAGAAGGAATCCCAGCTACAAAAGCAAAGGTCTTTATTGAGTGTTTCAGGGCCCCCCCGGCGGGCCGGGCCCCCCCTTCGCATGGTCAGTCGCGCCAGGTCACCTCCACTTCGTCCGTTCGGTACCTGGGGGAGAAGACGGCGTCAGGGGGCTGGGGGGCTGCCCCACGGCGCAGGCCCCCCCCCATATCTCCCCCACTACCTCTGCGTGACCCACGAATCCTCCAGCTGCGTCACCTGGCCCGCGCGGAACATCTCCCAGCCGGCCTGCGCGATCATGGCCCCGTTGTCGATGCAGAACCTGGGGGGGCAGAGAGGAGACCCCCGCGGGTAGCGGGGCCTAGTGCTCGGAGCCAGGACGCCTGGGTTCTTCCCCAGCGCCGGGACAGGGGGGTCGGTGCTCCAAGGCACCCAGCGAGCTCCGGGGGGGGGTGTGAAAGGTCAGCAGGTCGCTGGGGGCGTAGCTGGGCTCCCCCCCCCGGGTCTCTGGCACCCCAGGCGGGGCCTGGCCCTACCTCTCGTCTGTAGTGAACAGCTGGGCTCCCCTCTCGGCGCACATCACCCCCAGCATCTCCTGCAGCCGCAGGTTACCTGGGGGCGGGGGGCAGCGTGAGAACTGGCGGGGGGGGGTGTGTGACATGGGGGGCAGGGTGAGAGCTGGCGGGGGTGGGGGGGGGACGACACAGGAGGGGCAAAGGAAAGGGCTCAAGCCGACACCCCGGTCTCAGGACACAAGTGACACGAGCTGTCGTGGCCTCAGCTGAGCCCGGGCAGCATCCCAGCAAGATGGGGGGGGGGAGGCAGGAGGGATCCTGGAAATCCCTGGCCCTAGGGCAGCAATCCGGGGGGGGGAGGGCGCAGGTGGGGGGCTCAGTCTGGGGGCAGGCAGGGTCCCCGGCCCGGATACGTACAGCCGACGCCGCCCACGACCAGGGCCTCCCGCGAGCCGCAGTGCGCCATGGCCCGCTCTGTGATCTCCACCAGCATTGCGAAGAGCGTCTCCTGGGGGGGCGCAGCTGGGTCAGCACCGCTCGGTCCTGATCCCCCCCCAGCACCCCTCGCTTCTGACCTGTGGCCCCCCTGCCCCTCCTCGGTCCCACCCCACAGCTGCCTTCCCCTCTGCCCCCCAGCTGCCCCCCGACCCGCAGCCCCCCCTGCGGCTGACCTGCAGGGAGAAGCAGAGATCCTCCGGGGTGCAGTCTCCTGACGCCAGCATCCTGTGCGCCACCTCCTGTGGGGCAGACAGGGGTCAGGCCCGGGCTCCCGCTGACAGAGTGGGGCTGGGGAGCCAGGACTCCTGGGTTCCTCACCTCGATGTGGGACAGGATCCCTGAGAAGGACACGTCCATCCCCTTCACCGTGTAGGGCAGCTCCACCAGCCGCCGGCCCCTGGGGGACGGAGGAGACTTTGTGAGACCCCTGCCGGAGCCGGGACAGAACCCAGGAGTCCGGGCTGCCAGCCCCACCCCCATTTGACCCCCCCGGACCCCACTCCCCTGCTGGAGCTGGGACAGAACCCAGGAGTCCGGGCTGCCAGCCCCACCCCCGTTCGACCCCCCCCCGGACCCCACTCCCCTGCCGGAGCCGGGACCACTCACTTCTTGGCCATTTGTTCGATGTTATAGCCGGGGCTGGGGTCATTGGAGATCTGGGAGGAAGGGACATAAAGGGGGGTGAGGTTGGATGTCGGGGTCCCAGAGGGCCCCATCCCACCCTCCCACGGCGATGACGGCCCCCCCCCGCTGGGTGCTGGGACAAGTCTCTCTGCTTCGTTCTGGGGGGGCGACCAGCTCCTTTCATACCCAAGCCCCCCTGCAGCGAGCTCCCGGCCGGGATTCAGGGGGAACGGGTCCCGCCGTCTCTGAGCTCCGGGGGGGGGGACACGGAGCGTTGATTTGCCACCACGTTTCACCGGCGCCTGCCTCCAGCCCCGCCGAATCCGGCCCAAAACGCCGCGGGGGAAATTTCAACCCTCAGCACGGTTTTGGGCCCGGAAGTTCACGGCTTTTAGACGGTGGGGACGTTATTTTGTTTTAAAAGCTGAAAAACGAGCACTGAAAATCCTCGATGAACGTTCGAATTCCTGCGAGGGCTCCCGCTGAAGTGAGCACGAAGGGATTTGATTCGCTTTCTGCTCCCCTTCGCCGGAGATGTCGGACTGGAAAGGGATCGTCACGCTCAGACTTCGGTATTGCATTGCCCCACTTCTGCCCGGGAGGTGGATTTAGTAAAGGCAAGAAAAATCAGTGCCCAAAATCTTCCCCTTCAGCTGCTCTGGCCACAGAGGAAATCAAAGCATTGGACAAGAAATCCCGGGAGAGGATTTGGAAACGGAGACGGCACGTTTGGGAGAGGGCTGGATTTCAAGTCGTATTTGCCAAGAGAGAAAGCAAGTTTTGTGCTAAAAAGGTTCAGATTTCGTCCAGTAAAAGCGTATCAACCAGAGCTGGTTTGGCGGCTTTTTAAAGAAAAAAAATTCTGTTGAAAAAAGCAAGGAAA
Source organism: Emydura macquarii macquarii (assembly GCF_026122565.2). Classification (NCBI taxonomy): domain Eukaryota; kingdom Metazoa; phylum Chordata; order Testudines; family Chelidae; genus Emydura; species Emydura macquarii. Next base: position 49,040 of record NW_027130850.1, on the reverse strand, counting down.
TTCCACTCCAAAAACTTAGGTTGGGTTTTGAACAGGACAGGGTCTTTTTCGACGTGCGTGTGTGTAAAACCAGCCCCGATCTGGAGTTCCTGCCGCTCTGGAGCAGAATAACAGCTTCACGCTGAAAGACGCCAGAACCGGGGAGTCGTTTGAGGGGTCACGGCTGGAGGCGGCAGCGCGGAGGGAGCGGAGGGACGGGGACGCTTTCTCTTAGGGCCGCCGCCTTGGTTTTTTAGAAAGGCGGGAAATGAAATCCCAAAAACTCAGGTTAACACTGAACGGCCACGATCGAACCGCAGAGAAACTCGGGGTGACTCGCTCAAGGGGAGCAGGCCTCTCCCGCTCTAACCACTAGCCTGCGCTGCCCTCCTGCAGCCAGGGCTAGGCTCCGGGCCCCGCTCACCTTCAGCACCCGGGCAAAGCGGTCCAGGCAGTTGCCCACGGCGATGTCGATGGTCTCCCCGAAGATGCGGTAGCGGCGCTGGGAGTAGGCGATGACCTGCGGGAGGAGCGGGGTTCAGGGATTAGCGGCGAGGCCCCGGGGGACCCGGGGGGGGTGGGCGCCGGGTGTCGGCCCTACCTGGGTGTTGCCCCCGCTGACGTACAGCACGGTGGGGTTCTGGGCGCCCGTGACCAGCCGGCCCATCTCGATGTGGCCCACGCAGTGATTGACGCCCAGCAGGGGCTTGTTCCACAGCTGGGCCAGCGTCCGGGCCACCACGGCCACCGTCACCAGCGGGGCGCCCATGCCGGGCCCTGCGGGGAGAGCGCGGGGTGAGCGCGGGGTCCCGGGGCCCCCCACGTCCACCCCCACCCCTCCCCGGTGTAAGCCATGCCCCCAGCCCCTGCAGGGACAGGCCCCGCCCCCGGTCCCCCACTCACCCTGGGGGCAGGCCCCGGCCGTCACTGGTAGAGGCCCCGCCCCCGGCTCCACCCCCACCTGTACAGGCCACGCCCCCTTGGTGTAAGCCACGCCCCCACTCACCCAGCTTGCAGGTCCCACCCCCGCCCACCCTTGGTGTAGCCCACACCCCCACTCACCCGGCGTGCAAGCCCCGCCCCCTTGGTGCAAGCCCCGCCCCTGGCCCCGCTCACCCTTGGTGTAGGCCACGCAGTCCACCTGGCCCGGCTCCAGCCCCGCCTCGCGCAGCGCCTGGCGCACCAGCCCCAGCAGGCAGCCCCGGTGGTGCCGCGCCGTCTGGCCGGGCAGGAAGCCTGCGGGGGGGAGGGGGCGTCGGGGGGTGTCACAGCGCCGGGCCGGGCCCCGAGGGGGGAAAGTCCGGGGGGGCCAGGACCGCGGCAGGGGGGCCTCAGGGCAGGAGCGACCCAGCTGTGGGGTCCCGGGTCGGGGGGGTCAGATGGGGGGTCTCGGGTCAGGGGAGGTCGGGGGGGGTCGGGGGGGGGTCCCGGGTCGGGGGGGTCGGGGGAGGTCAGAGGGAGGGTCAGAGGGGGGGGGGGTCCCGCACTCACCCTGGCCCGGCGGCGGCACGAAGGTGCGGCGGGGGTTGCTCAGCACCCGCCCGTCCCGCACCAGCCCCGCCCCCACCTTGTTGGCGCTGCCCTCCAGCCCCAGCACCGCCACCGGCCCCGCCGCCATGGCCCCGCTCCCTGCTCCGGCCCGGCGCGCCGCGGGCACCTCGGGGGGCGGGGCCGGGGCCGGCAGGGTCCTTCCGCGCCGCCGCGCACGGGACTGACGCAGTGCCCCGCCCACGTGACAGCGGCCGGGGCTAGCCCCGCCCCTCGCCCTCCCCCGCCACGTGACCCTGGATCCCGCCCGCACGTGGCCGCCCCGCCTGCCCTAGAGCCACCGCTGCCGCTGCTGCTGCGCTTTGTTCCGGTCCCGGGGGGCAGCGGGGCGCGGATTGGCCGCCGAGCGGGTGTTTATCGTGCCGGGAGGTCAGGGTAGGCCCGGGAGCGGGTGTTTATTGAGCTGGAGGAGGGCTGTGATTGGCCAGGGAGCGGGTGTTTATTGCACAGGTCGGTGGGTGTTTATTGAGCTGGAGGAGGGCTGTGATTGGCCGGGCAGCGGGTGTTTATTGCACAGGTCGGTGGGTGTTTATTGAGCTGGAGGAGGGCTGTGATTGGCCGGGGAGCGGCAAGGCGGGTGATTGGCTGGAGATTAGGACTGTCTCCCCGGCCCCTGATTCCCTGCGCCCCCCTGCTCCCCCCACAGGCTGCCCCAGGATCCTGCGGCTCGCGGCTCGGCGGCTCCTGGGTGCGGGGCCCGGCTGGAGACGGGAGATGCCCAAGCGGGGGAAGAAGGTGGCGGATGGGGCCAGCGGCGACGAGCCCGAGCCCGAGGCCGCAGGTAAGTGGGGCGCAACCCCCCCCGGCCCTGCCCCCGGCCCTCCCCCCATGCTCAGCCCCACGTCCCGGCTCCCTTCTCTCTCCCCTCCGCAGAGCCCCAGGCAAAGAAGAGCAAGAAGGGGGCGGCCAAGGAGAAGGCGGCGGAGGGGCCCATCCTGTACCAGGACCCCCCTGACCGGCTCACCTCCCCCAGCGGGCAGAAGGCCACCCTGAAGATCACCTCGTGGAACGTGGACGGGCTCCGGGCCTGGGTCAAGAAGAAGGGGCTGGAGGTAGGTGCCGGGCCAGGCAGCTCCGGCCCCGTTCGTGCCCTGGTCTAGAGCGCCAGGTGCTGTACAACCTGCTCAGGCCATGCCGTCCGTCGCAGAGCCTGCCGTGCGGCCTAGCGGCTACAGCGCGTAGCGCACGCAGGGAGGGGGGCTGGGAGCCCGGACGCCTGGGTTCTCTATCCCCGGCTCCGGGAGGAGAGCGGGCTCTAGTGGGTTACAGAAGCTAGGACGCCTGGGTTCTTTCCCCGGGCTCTGCCGACGGCCTGCTGGATGACCTTGGGCAAGCCTGTTCCCCTGCCCGTGCCTCAGTTTCCCCGCCGGTGCAATGGGGCTAACGCTCCTAACCCCCTTTGGAAAGGGCTCCCTCGCAGGTCAGGACTGTGATTTTTTTTCCCTCCCCCCTGCACGAAACGTCCCCCAGGCTGGTGCCCGGGGGGGTGGGGGGGGCCGTCCCTGGCAGGGGGGCACTTGGACTCCTGGGTTCAGAGCCCCGTTCTGGGAGGGAACAAGGCTTCGCTTCCTCATTCTCAGAGGATCCCAGGGATGGGGGGCTCCTGGGACGAGTGGGGAGCCGTGGGGCAGCGGGGAGGGAACCCAGGCATCCGGGCTGACAGCCCCGCTCTCCCCCCCCCCCCTGCAGTGGGTGCGCGAGGAGGACCCGGACGTGCTGTGCCTGCAGGAGACCAAGTGTGCGGAGAAGCTGCTGCCCCCCGAGGCGCGGGAGATGCCCGAGTACCCGCACAAGTTCTGGGCCTGCGCCGGCGCCAAGGAGGGCTACAGCGGGGTGGCTCTGCTCTGCAAGACGGAGCCGCTCAGCGTCGCCTACGGCATCGGTAGGGACCCCCCCATCCCCCCCCGATCTCTGCCCCCCAGCCGTTCCCGTGCCCCTCTGACCGGCCCCCGTCTCCCCCGGCAGGCGAGGAGGAGCACGACCAGGAGGGCCGGGTGATCACGGCCGAGTTCCCCTCGCACTACCTGGTGACGGCCTACGTGCCCAACGCGGGCCGGGGGCTGGTCCGGCTGGGCTACCGCCAGCGCTGGGACGCCGCCTTCCGCGCCTACCTGCGGGGCCTGGACGCCCGCAAGCCGCTGGTGCTGTGCGGGGACCTCAACGTGGCCCACGCCGAGATCGACCTGAAGAACCCCAAGGGCAACAAGAAGTCGGCCGGCTTCACGCCCGAGGAGCGCCAGGGCTTCGGGGCCCTGCTGGCGGCCGGCTTCGCCGACACCTTCCGCCACCTGTACCCGGCCGTGCCCCACGCCTACACCTTCTGGACCTACATGATGAACGCCCGGGCCAAGAACGTGGGCTGGCGCCTCGACTACTTCCTGCTCTCCACCCGCCTGCTGGGGGCGCTGTGCGACAGCAAGATCCGCTCCGGGGCCATGGGCAGCGACCACTGCCCTGTCACCCTCTACCTGGCCCTGTGAGCGGGGCCGGGCCCCCACGCCTCCGTAGGGCCCCCTAAGAGGAGATGGGCCATACGGCCCGATATGGCCCTACACCTCAGCCCCCACACCTCTGTACGGCCCCGTGAGTGGGGATGGGGCCTACAGCCCCCATATGGCCACCACACCTCTCTATAGCTCCGAGTGGGTATGGGCCATACAGCCCCCATATGGCCCCCACCTGTCTGTATGGCCCTGTAAGAGGGGATGGGCCATATGGCCCGATATGGCCCCCACACCTCTGTAAGGCCACGAGTGGAGATGGGGCCTGTAGGGCCCCATGAGCGGGGATGGGCCATACGACCTGATATGGCCCACACACCCCCCATATGGCCCTCACACCTCTGTTGGGCCCCATGAGCAGGGATGGGCCCTACAGCCCCCATATGGCCCTCACCCCTCTCTATGGCCCTGAGTGAGGTGGGCCCTACAGCCTGATATAGTTCCCACACCTCTGTATGGCCCCGTGAGCGGGGATGGGTCATACGGCCTGATATGGCCCTGACCCCCCTGTGAGCGGGTTGGGGGATGGGCCCTATAGCCTACTAGGGCCCCCACACCTTTGTATGGCCCTCTGAGGAGGGTGGGGAGATGGGCCCTCCTGCCCCCATACCTCTGTATGGTCCCCCCGAGTGGGTATGGGCCCTACCGCTCCCATATGGCCCCCACGCCTCTGCATGGCCCCGTACTGTAAGAGGGGATGGGCCCTACAGTCCCTGTTTGGCACCCATACCTTTGTAGGGCCCCATGAGAAGGGATGGGCCATATGGCTTGATGTTCCCATACAACTGTATGGCCCCGTGAGCAGGGTGGGCCCTACAGCCCCCATATGGCCCTCACCTCTGTATGGCCCCGTGAGCGGGGATGGGCCATATGGCCTGATATGGCCCCAACCCCACTGTGAGTGGGTTGGGGGATGGGCCCTACAGCCCAATATGGCCCCATTCCCCTCTACAGGCCCTGTGAGGTGGATGGTGGTCCCATACACACCTCTATGGCCCTGGGAGGGTGGGGGGAGTGGCGGGAAAGGGGCCCCCTCACACCCTGATCAGCGATGACACCCCCAAAGTGAGACCTGATTCAGCCCCCAACTGGTGGGGCCAGGTGAGCGAATCCCAAAATATCAGCAGGTCCCTCCTGCACTTCCCCATCCCAGAAACCCTGAGCTCCCCAGATTCAGCCCTGAACCCCCAAACTCACCCAGCAGCCCCCTGGCTTCCCCCCCTCCCAGCTACGAGCCAGGCCTGCCGGCAAATTCCACCCCTGTACACCCCAGGATTATTTTTTCCTGTAGAATGAAGCTGCTGCCCCTCCCCCCGGGAAACCAGCCCCCCCGATTTGGGGGGACCCCCCTTTGTGCGTGAGGGGCATTGATTAAACGCTTGGAAAGCTGACGCTGTGTCTCATTGTGTCTGGGGGCAGGAGGGGATGTCCACCCCCCAGCTGCTCCTGGGCCTTCCTGGTGAGGGGGCCTGGCTGGCAAAGGGGGGTTCTGTGGGGCAGAGCTGGGCCAAGGGCCGCCAATGCTACCTGCGCCCATGTGTCTCGGGGGGAGGAGGGGTGACAGCCCAGCCCCACTGCTCTGGGGGGCAGCAAAAGGCCTGAGCCTAGCCCCCCATTCCTGGGGAGCTGTGCAGGGCCAGGGGCCTGTCCCCACAGAGTCCGGTCCGGCCCCACATCAGCAAAGGAGTGGGGGTCCCCCATCTGCAGTGGAGGGGTAGGCGCAGCCCCCCCCCCCCACCGGGGGGCGGGGGGGACACACCAGCCCATCTACAAGGAGGCTAGGCCCCAAGACTCGCTAGACACTCCCTGCCTGCGCTGGGATAGAACCCAGGCGTCCGGGCTGCCCTCCCAGCAATCCCCATCCCCCCCAGGGGGCCCCAGGTCCCCTCCAGCCCCACCGCAGGAGCCTGCTGGCTGGGGGATGGGCTGCCCCTCAGGTGCAATGAGCTGGTGGGTTCTCAGCCCGGCAGGGGAGCAGGGGCTGAGCGACCCCCCCGCCCTGGGGGTCGCCGTGGGGCCAAGCGAGGGAGCCAGGCGAGTGGGTGCCGTACATCATCTCTTTATTTACAGTCCAGGCATCCCTCCCCGGGCCCGGGTTCAAGTAGCGCTCCATGGGGGGGGGGGAGGGGAATGTCAGTATGTACAAGCCAGAGCAGCGGGGACCCCAGGAAAGGGGGTGAACCCCACATATCCCCTCCCCCCAGCTGGGATCCCTGAGGAACCGAGGCCAGAAACTTTCCATCCCCCCCAGCAGGGAGGGTGAGAGTGCGGCCCCCCAGCTCACCAGCCCCCCGAGTGCCCACGCCTGCCCCCCTCCATCACGCCTGCCCCAGACGTCCAGCCCAGGGAGACGGGTGGGGCACGGCCCCATGGGGCAGGAGAGGAGTCGGGGGTGGCATTGCAGTGATCAGCCCAAGGGGAGCCGGAGCCCGTGGGAAGTGGGGGGGCCCCACAGCATGCTGGGTGGGACTCCCGCCCAGAGCAGGAATGTGCAAAGAACCGGAGCAGCTTCCCCGTGGGCAGCAGAGCCGGCCCCCCGCTGCCCCCCACGAAAGGTTTGCTTTGGTCCCTCAACAAGGCAGGGGGCGCCGGCTCTGCCCCAGCCCCACGGCAGGGGACAGGCTGGCTCAGCAGAGATCAGGGCGGGCCGGAGACCACACAGCACCAGGGGGCTGGGTCCCTCCCAGCATCAGCCCCCCCACCCCAGTGCATCCCAGCCCCCCGGTATGTACTCAGCCCCCCCCACTTCACCTGCAGACCGTGTCAGCAAGGCAGACAAAGGGGGCACCCGCCACCCCCATGAGAGACAAGGAACCACCGAGGGGGAGTGGGGGGCTCCCTTCTTCCCCCCCGGTCTGACCCTGGCCACCACAGTTCAGTGCATCCTGTGTGCTGGGTCCCAGCTCCAGTGCCCCACATCCCTCGGGGTCCCAGTCTCCTGGGTCCCGCCTCTGGCGTCCCTCGGGGTCCCGGTCTCCTGGGTCCCGCCTCCGGCGTTCCTGGGGTGGGGGGGCCCCTCTTCTCAGCAGCATGGCAGCTGCCTCCACAGGTCACGTCCTGCTGTGGGGGGCTCCCGTCACCCCCCGGCTCCGGCTGTGGTGGGCGGGGCGGGCGCGGGCCGGAGGCGAGGGGCGCGGGAGCAGAGCAGGGGGCCGGCGTGGGGCGGGCCGGGGGGGCTCAGGAGAAGTTCTGGACGGGGTGGCTGACCCGCATGCAGGCCCAGTACATGGCCCGGCCCAGGCAGAGCACGGCCAGGAGGATGAGCAGCGCCCAGGAGGCGTAGATCCCGCCGTAGCGCCGGGCGTGCTTCCAGGTGCCGAACTGCGGAGAGACAGCGGGGCGGGTCAGCGCTGGCCGGGGCTGCCCCCGGGCCCCCCAGAGACCCCCCGCCCCTCCCCGCCCCACCCACTCACCGCCAGGCCCGTGGCAGCCGCGGCCGCCAGCACGCCCAGGAGGAGGCAGCAGATGCATCTCTTCCGGGGGTACCTGCGCCCGATGGACGAGCTGGAGGAGACAGGCACAGTCAGACCCCCCCTGCACCCCACTCCCCTCCCAGAGCCGGGGACAGAACCCAGGAGTCCTGGCCCCCCACGCTACCCCACTACCCTCCCAGAGCCGGGGAGAGAACCCAGGAATCCCGGCTCAACCACTCCCTGGCCCTTTGGACACCTAGCTTTCACAGCCCCGCCCTCTCCACTCCTCAACCAGCCCCGCCCCCAGGCCAGGTCTCTCGGAGCCCCGGGGCAGTGGGTCCCGCCGTGGGGCGAGGCTGGCAACTTACACTTTGCGGCAGTGCGGGCAGCGGGCCAAGGTGCGGTCTGTGAACTCCGTCCACTGGCGGGGCGAGAACCGGGGAGAGAAAGTCACGTGGGGCGGCCGGCCTCCCTGCTCCACCCACTAGACCGCGCTCCCCTGCCACAGCCAGAACCCAGGAGTCCTGGCTCCCCTGCCACAGCCAGAGCCAGAACCCAGGAGTCCTGGCTCCCCCGCCTCCCTGCTCCACCCACTAGACCGCGCTCCCCTCCCCGAGCCAGGGAGAGAACCCAGGCGTCCTGGCGGCCCCCGCTTACCAGGAAGGTGTTCTTGCAGTGCCCGCAGATGACCCGCACTCCCACGGGCTGGGGCTCCGGGCTCAGGGGCCCCGGGTGAACCGGGCCCAGGTTAATGACTCGTTTGCTGCCGCCGGGGGAGGGGAGAGAGAGGGACACGCATGAGACCGGAGCCCTGCCCCTGCCGGGTCCCGAGCCGGGCTGCGTGCCGGGGCCCCGGCTGGCGGGGGGGGATCCCCGGGGCCCGAGAGCCGCGCAGGGTCCCGGCGAGGGCAGGGCATTGCGTCTACACGGGAAGCGACACGCCCGGAGCGAAGGTGGCGACACGCCTTGCACGCGTTCCCGTCAGGCTGGCAACTCTCCCCCGCTCTGGCGCCCCAGGCTGCACGAGACTGAGACGGAAAGGAGGGGACCCCGAGCTTCTGCTCCCCCCCGCCCCCCTCCGGGAAGCCCCCCCGTGTCTCACCAGTAGGGCCGGGGGCAGGCGATGCGCTGGGAGGTCACCTTGCAGATCAGCAGGCAGTTGCAGGGACATCGCACGTACTTCTTCCCCGGGGGGGCGTTCTTGATCGGCTGCGGTGGAGACAGAGAGGGGCCTGAGGCTGGGGGGGTGCGGGTGGCCAGGACGCCTGGGTTCCTCCCTGCTCCTCCCCCCCCGCAGCTCTGGAGGGGAGCCCAGCCCTCTCAGGCCTCAAACTCCCTTGGGGTCTCCCAGCTCCAACCAGACTGCTCCAGTCCTGGGGGCTGGCAGACAGACGTACGGCCGGAGGGGGGGCCCTGGGAGGGAATTGGGGGGTCCAGCCCCCCCACCCGCAGCGAGGGCTCACCGTGGCCTCGTTGCAGACGCTGCACTTCACCACGTGCTGGTGCATCTTGCCCTCCACGTTGATGAGGCTCTGGCAGACGCGGCAGGTGATCATGGGGGCGCTGGCGCTGTCGGGGCTGGCCAGGGGCGAGTAGGGCGGGGGGTCCTCGCCGGGCAGCACGGCCGGGCGCCCGTCCGCAAAGGGCGGGAAGCCTGGGCGAGGGAACCACACGCTGCAGACGCCCCTGGCCCGGGCCCCCGCCCGAGCTCCTCCCCCAGACCCCGGCTCCAACCCGCCAGCCTCATGGCTCCGCCCAGTCCCCTTAGCTCTGCCCACCACCCTAGTCCCTCCCCGGCACCTGCGGCCCCCTCACTCCGATTTAGCCCCTCCCACCAACACCAAGCCCCGCCCATTCCAGCATAGACCCCCCCCCAGCAAAACCGAGCCCCGCCCACCCCGCCTTAACCCCTCCCACCCACTCCACCGTAGACCCCCCCACCAACACCAAGCCCCGCCCACCCCGCCTCAGCCCCTCCCACCAAGACCCCAGCCCCCACCCACTCCACCATGCACCCCTCCCACCAACACCAAGCCCCTCCCACCAAGACCCCAGCCCCGCCCACTCGGCCTTAGCCCCGCCCACTCCTCCGCAGCTCCCGGCAGGGCTCCGGGGCGGCGCCGCTCACCATGGGGCGGGGCCGGCTTCCCCGCCGCGGGGCCCCCGTAGGGCGGCAGCGGCGCCGAGGGCACGAGGCCGCCCGCCCCGGGGGTGCCAGGCTCGCCCAGCTCGGCCGGCAGCAGCGGGGAGCGTTCGCCGTCCGCCGACATCGCCGCTTCCCGTCCCGGCCGCCGTAGCGTCCGTGCCAGGGCCCCGGCAGCAGCGACGCCGCGGGTCACGTGAGAAGCGGTCGGCGGCCGCCCATTGGCCAGGAGGCGGCTGGGCTGCCGGCACGTGAGTCCGAGCCCTCCTCTCATTGGCTGGCTGCGGGCACTTCCCCCCACCTGAAAACAGCGCTCCCTGCCCATTGGTTGGGTCCGTTCAGCGGACTCCTCCCCACAGGCGCCCTCCCCATGTGACCTGAACTCGGCTTCCTCATTGGCTCAGCCACTGGCGCCCTCCCCACGTGACCCGCAGGGCTCGTCTTCCTGGCTCCTCCCCATAATCAGCCTCACGTGAGGAGGGAGGAGGCGTCTGATTGGCCAATCGTTCAGCCCGTCGGCTCCTCAGCGCCTTCACGGCTCCTGATTGGCTGGGCGCAGGGACGGCTCCTCGCGCGGCCCCGCTGGCTCCCGCCCATTGGCCGGCCTCGCACTCGCCCTCCCCCGAGTGCCCGCCCCCAACGGCTGCTCCGCTCCCGCCCGCCAGGCGCAGCGCAGCTCGTGGGCTGCGTCCCACGGCCTCCGGCCCCGCCCCTCGGCACGGGCCACGCCCACTTCTCAGCCGCGCCTTTCTTGGAACCCCGCCTAGGAGGAGGGGCCTGAGAAAGCCACCGCCCCTTTTCCCTGCCGGGAGGGGGTGATACTCTGGCCCCGCCCCCAGCTCCTCCCCCCGGAGTCTGAGGACAGGAGAGCCCCCCCCCCGAAAATCCCGCCTGCCCCCCACCCCCAGGAGCCGGGCCGGGGCCCTGCCGGGGGCCGGGGCTAGGCCGGGGCGGGGCTAGGCGGGGGGCGGGGCACTCCCGGGGGCGGGGCTAGGCGGGGGGGGCGGGGCACTCCGGGGGCGGGGCCAGGCGGGGGGAGCCCGGGTTCGAGCCGAGCCCAGCGCAGCATCGCGCGGACCCGCCATGGAGCCGGCAGCAGCCGAGGGCGGCAGGTGGGGCCGGGCCGGGCCGGGCCGGGCCGGGGGGGAGAGACCCGCGGGGAAGGGCTGGGCTGGGCTGGAGGGGCCAGTTCGGGGCCGAGCTCTGACCCCCCCCCCGCGACCCCCCCCGCACCCCCTGCCCAGCCCGCGGCTAGTTCGGGGTGAACGGGCCAGGGGCACTCCCCGGCCCAGCCCGCAGCGGGTTGGGGGGCACTGGAGGAGCTGGGGGGCAGGGCCGGGCTGGCGGGGGGCCGCGGGTCGGGGGGGGGGGGGGGCAGGGCCGGGGCTGGGCTGGCGGGGGGGGCAGGGCCGGCTGGCAGGGTGTGGGTCGGGGGGGGCTGCGGGTCGGGGGGGGCAGGGCCGGGCTGGCAGGGGGCTGTGGGTCGGGGGGGGGGGGGGCCGGGCTGGCAGGGGGCCGCGGGTCGGGGGCCCTTCTCATGGGGGTGACGAGGAGGGTCACGAAGGGCAGGCTCAGCTCCCCCTTCCCCGGCCTCACCCCCCCTTGCTGTGCAATTCCCTCCTGCCCCCCGCGGCCTCTGCTCCCCGCCCGGCTCCAGCCCGGTAGCCCCGCAGCTCCTGCCCCCCACTTGCCAGCCCGAGGTGGCTGCCAGGGCCCAGGAGCCGCTTGGCGCCTGCCCCGCTGCCTGGCGCTGATAGGAGCCGCCCCGCCTCACCCCAACCGCCGGGCTGCCGAGTGGCATCTTGCCAAGGGGGGGCTGGGAGCCCGGACTCCTGGGTTCTCTCCCCAGTGGGGCCATTGTGGCCTTCCACTTGCCCCCCAACTGTAGTCTCCTGTGTCCTGGCTTGGCGCCTGGCTGGGGGGTGGGTGGGGGGCGTCTCACTTCCCCGGGCGGCTGTCCGTCTGTCCCGCACCGTGCAGATCCCCGGGGAGGGGAGGCAGCGGGCCGGCGGGGAGGGCACCCAGCAGGGTGGAGCCCACGCTCCCGACTCCCCTGAACGTGCCGTGTCGTGTCCCCCCCCCCCCCGCAGGTACACCTACGAGCAGTACAAGCAGACGGCCGACTGGCTGCTGGCCCGCACCGAGCACCGGCCCAGCCTGGCCATCATCTGCGGCTCGGGGCTCGGGGGCCTGGCCGACCTGGTGAAGGATCCGGTGACCTTTAACTACACGGAGATCCCCAACTTCCCCCAGAGCACCGGTACCGGCGGGGGGGTTATGGGGGGAGTGAGTGCCGGGGGGGGGCTCCGGGACGGTTTAACCCTTGCCCGTTCCCCCCCCAGTTGTGGGCCATGCCGGGAAGCTGGTGTTCGGGACGCTGGCCGCGGTGCCGTGCGTGGTGATGAAGGGCCGGTTCCACATGTATGAGGGGTACCCGCTGTGGAAGGTGAGTGGGGGGGGGGATGTTGGGGGGCTGCGGGGCTGGTGTAAGGGCGGTGGCAGCCCCCCCTCCCGCCTGCCCTGCCTGCCCCCCCAGGTGACCTTCCCGGTGCGCGTCTTCCACCTGCTGGGCGCCAAGACGCTGATCGTCACCAACGCGGCCGGCGGGCTCAACCCGGACTACGAGGTGGGCGACGTGATGCTGATCCGGGACCACATCAACATGCCCGGCCTGGCCGGCATCAACCCGCTGATGGGCCCCAACGACGAGCGGTAGGAGCCGCCCCCCGACCCTCCCTTCCCCGGCCCAGCGCGGGGGCCTGGAGGCAGACCCACGACCTCTCCCCTCCCGCCCCAGGTTCGGCCCTCGCTTCCCCGCCATATCGGACGCCTACGACGAGCAGCTGCGGGCGCTGGCGCTGGCCGTGGGCCGGGAGCTGGGCTACGGGGACACCTTGCACGAGGGCGTCTACTGCACCTTGGGCGGCCCCAACTACGAGAGCATCGCCGAGTGCCGCTTCCTGCAGCGGCTGGGCGTCGACGCCGTGGGTGAGCCGGGGCGCGGGGTGGGGCCGGGGGGGGGGGGGGGGGGGGGGGGGCCTGGCCGGGCCAGCACCCTCCCCGCAGGCTGACGCGGCGTCTCCGCAGGGATGAGCACCGTGCCGGAGGTGATCGTGGCCCGGCACTGCGGCCTGCGCGTCTTCGGCTTCTCGCTGGTCACCAACAAGGCGGTGCTGGAGTACGGCGGGCGGGAGAAGGCCAACCACGCCGAGGTGCTGGAGGCCAGCCAGCAGGCCGCCCGCAAGCTGGAGCACCTGGTCTCCGTGCTGGTGGAGCACATGAAGGCCGCTGGTCTGGCCTAGCCCCGCGGCTCGGCCAGCTATCCGGCCAGCCGGCCCCTGCCCGGGTCTGCGCTTCATCAGCCCTGCCCTCTGTCCGGCCAGCCCCGGGAACCGTCCCCTTCTCCGTCTGCCTGTCCGCTCTGCAGGTTCCCCTGTGCGCAGATCTCCTTCCCACAGCCCCCGGGACGCCTGCCCCCGAGCCCCAGCCTCCCTCACCGGAGCGAACGCCGCTCCTAAATCCCACGGGCAAATCCCACTTCCTCACAGCTGGTGCCCCGCTGGGGAAGGGACCAACCCTCGGCTCGGCGTCGGCTGGGCCTCGCCACATTCCCCCCGCTGGACCAGCCCGGCTCTTCCGCAGGGGTGCGGCTGCTGCTTAGTTTTTGTTTTAACCGCCGCTCTGTTTGCCGCCGGGATTCTTCGGAGCCCGCACAGGAAGGGGGGCCCCGACGAAGCGGGGGTCGGCCCCCCGCCCTCGCACTTTATCATAGGACCACGCCGTGGCTGGCGCTTCCGCCTCGTGTACACGGCTTGCCCTGGCTCACAATACAGCAACGGCAGAACGAGCGGCCTCGCCTGAGTTTGTTGGGCGCCCTGTGGGGAGGTTGGCTTGCAAGGGCGGGGCTTGGATGGGTAGAGGCGGGGTCTATGGTCTGCAGGGGCGGGGCTTGGATGGGTAGGGGCGGGGTCTACGTCTGCATTCCCCTGCCCCCCCCCCCACCCCTAGGGAGCCCCCCACTTCTGTAGGGTGGAGAGATGGGTTGAGTCCTTGGCCACTGCCGGGCGAGGCCCCCTGGGTGGGGTCTGAGCTGGGCCAGGTGCCCCAGAATCCGGGGGAACGGCCCCATAGATACGTGTCTGTCCGGCCCTCCGTGAGCCATTCCTTCGGCGCGCTTCTGAACCCCTTGGGCCGCTCCTCCCTTTCCCCATCCCAGCCAGGACGGGGCCCAGCTGTGGGAACGGCGGGTGCAGGGGGGGAGGTGAGCCCCGCCCCGCTCAGTGCTGACCCGGCTGGGGGCGGGGGCCGGGGCCGGTTCCGGGAGGGCAAACAGGAGAGTCCCAGGCTGGGAGAGCTGAAAGATACCTCGCCACGTCCCTTCCGGCCCCACATGTCTGGCTCCAACCAGCCCCCCCGACGTCCCCGTGTCTCCTCTGAACCCAGCCACCCCCTCTCGCGGAGTAGGAACCCCAGCTCCGGGTCCACCCCCCCCCCCCCCCCGTGTACGCCGGACCCAAAACCCGGCTCATGCGGGGGCCCTTCGCCCAGAGGCGCCAGCGCGGTGCTCCCAGGGGGCGAGTTCCCGGAGGTTTCATCCCCTTACACGCTTTGTAACGACTGATTCCTCGGCGCCGGCTCAGCCCTGTGGGGCAGGGAGATGAGGAGAGATGCTCCCTTGTAGCCCAGTGGCCCGAGCATGCCCAGTAGGTGGCAAGCCGGGGCAATTCAGGGTGGGGGGCAAATGCACCGGAGCCAAAGCCAGGGAGCTGGCAGGTGGGAGGAAGTTGGGGGTCACCCTCAGCGGGGGGTGCAGGGCGAGCTGCAAACTGGCCTTTCCTGGCACCGAGGGACGCAGGAGGAGTTGGCAGATAAATCGCCCGGGGCAGCAGACGGCCGGACCCTGCAGGTTCCCAGGCCCCAGGGGAGGTTTGGAAGGAAGGAGCTGAATCTGGGATGAACGTTTGACCTCAAGGGAAACCCCTGGCGTGGGGCGAGCAGAGGTTGCATGGAAACCAGACCCGCTGGCGGAGCCTCTGGGGTTAGTCTCCAAGGAGAAGGCAAGAGAACCGGGCAGGCAGGGAGCTGAGAGACCCCCGGGCTGCAGGGCTCTGGGGAAGAGGGTGCGGCTGGGGGACCGGAGGCCCTGCCATGCCGTGGGGGGTGGGGAAGACGGGTGCAGTTCCTCTGATCTGTGACGGGTCTGAGGCCCTTTCACCCCTGAGGATCATCCAGTGGCAGGTAGTTCCGGGGGCCAGTGCCAGAGACGGCCCCACCAGGCGCAGCTTGTGGGGCAGAGCGAGCCGGCCTGTGGGGCTGGGGGCATGAGTCTCACTTTGGGGGCTAGAGGCCCTGGGTTCTACACGGAGTGCCTAACTCCCTTAGGCTGTTCTGCAAACAGCTCCCACTGCCTACATCCAGCCCCCGGGGCAAATGGTTGTGAAACCCCTCTGAGAACGGGCCCGGGGGCTTCCAACCCAGGTCTCCAAAGACACTGGACCCCAGCACGTCCCCGCTTGTTTATTCCCATGGTCTGGCCTTCTCCACCCCGGGTACAACGCTCACAGCTCCTCGCCCTCCTCGCCTGCAGTCAGAGATTGCTCCCTGGTGAAAAATGACACCGTTGAGTCATTAATTAACATCTGGCGCTAGGCCAAAGCTGAGCACGGGCCAGGGGCGGGAGGACGTGGAAGACGAGGAGCAAAGAGCTGGGTTAGGGAGTGTGGCCGGGAACCGACGGAGAGATGCAATCTGTCGATAACGCAGTAGGAGCCGTGCGGACGGCGAGGGTCAGTTCTAGCCCAGCATCACGTACGACGAGCTGGCTAATGAAGGCTGAAGGGACGGCGTCCCCGAGTCCGCCTTGGTTCACCCGTCACCCCAGCGACAGGAGAACGTGGCTCAAGTCAGCGCTTCTGAGACAATCTCACTTGGGCAAATGATGGACAAGGAACCGGCCCTGGACGGAGGCGGGGAAACTCCTCCACGGCCTTAGCACAGATGAAGCCCCGGCCTGGACGAGCCGAGCAGGATGCCGTGGGTCCCTCGAGACAGGGAGGAGCCCTCTGCTGAGCCGTCGGCTGGAGGAACATCCAGTGGCAGGGAGTTCCAGAGGCCAGCGACGCCCATCAGAGGCGGAGCCTGCAGGGCAGCAGCAGCTATTGGGACAGAGTGACACAGCTTGGCTCACAGAGGGCACCACGCCTGTTTTTAACAGCTGGCTCGTTGGTCTAGTGGTATGATTCTCGCTTTGGGTGCGAGAGGTCCCGGGTTCAAATCCCGGACGAGCCCTGTTTTTGGAGATAGCCTTTACAAAGCAGCCAGAGCCGGGAATTGGAGCCAACGGCTGCAGGGGGCTGCAGAGAAAGCTCTGGCGGGGGCACAGAGCGGCTGTGGGTGGCTTAGAAACGGCGGCTGTGTGGGCGACTCTAACAGGTGCCTAACACCCTGGGGCTCTTTTGAAAGCAGCTGTGAGCGTCTCGATGCCTGCATCACCCCCTTGCTAGGACTGTCTGCGAAGCGGCTGTACATGGTAGGATGGACGCCCAGCTCCAAAGAGACGAGCTGGGTGGGGCCTCCCCCATCCCCAGAGTCCCCGAGAAACAAGCCCTGAAGCAGGAAGGGGGTTTTACTCCATGGGGCGAGGTTTCGCCAGGCTGGCCACTCGGCGGCCGCTTGCCCACTGGGGCGTTTCCAGCAGTGGCTCCTGCACCACGGCCGAGATCAGCCCAGATTTCGGAGGCCGGCAGAGCTGCGGGCCCCGGGCTTCAGAGCCGGGTTCTTCGCAGCCGGGGGGGTTGTTTTCCCACCGAGACGTTCGAGCGGCTCCCTTTCCTTTCCAAGCGCAGCGCTGCACCGGGCTGCCAAGCGGGGGCCGGGGGCCAGCAAGAAATGGCATCCGAGCACTAAGACACGGCGCAGTCCCGGCAGGCCGTCACCCTGCCAGGCGTCGGTGTGTGGAAGGAGTCAGAGAACGGCTTTGTAAGGCCTGAACGTGTTCTCGGCTGACGAGTTGTGGGTCGAAACTCGTGCAGATGGCTAAGGATTTATCCGACTTCCCAGTGCCGGGAATAAACCTCGTCAGCATTGTCTGTGCTGCCTGATTCTTGCAGAAAGACTCCTTCCTGCTTTCCCGTTTCAAGGCTGGCCCGTTGGGCGATGGCGGGGGTGCGTCCGATGCACCCAGCCCAGAAAGACGGGCACCCTGGAGGTAGCAGTGACGGTTGGTCTGTCCGGATGGACCCAGCAGAGAGGGGCTGACGGTGATTGGAGGAGAAGGGAGGTGTGGCAAGGCGCTGGGCCTTCCTCGGAGCCTGGGTCGCGGGCTGCAGGAGGATTGAAGACTAGATCAGTCAGACCAGGACAAAAACTGTGTCTAAGACAGAGAGCCGGGCGGCCGGGAGGGGTCCGTCAGGTCCGGAGCAGCATTCACACACACACACTCACAAAGTGCTGCCGGCCGGTGTGATATAATGACCAGTCCTTTCATGCGTTGCTGTAGCCAGCCCAGTGGTGGGCATGAGGAGGGAGCCGGGGCTCTGTCAGTCGTGGATCCGATGCCCCAAGATGACAATTGCAGAACGAGACCGAACGTTTCCGTGTTTTTACCCCGTCTTTGATACTTGCTGCCTCTGCTGTAAGTCTCTGGGCCCGGCTGTGCCGTGCTGCTCCGGGTTCAGTACAGGTGTTCATCACCAGCTCATTGCAAGCAGGACCGGTCTCTTCTTACCGTGCTTTGGCTGTTCCCAGGGTGGAGCCTTCTGTGCTTTAGGGGCGTTTATTTGCAGGTTAGGTTCCTTGCTAGGTTTTCTTCGGCCTTCGGGCTCAGGATGGGGCAGTCGGGGTCTGCACTCCCCGTTCTGCTGTCAGAGCAGGCTAGGCTGGCGTCTTTTCATGCCCTGCACACACAGAGGGAATTTATCAAGCTATTTGTAGGCTCAGTAGTACCAGTGTCAGGACAGAGCTCACTGCAGAAACGGACACGGTGCAGTCCACGTCTGCCCCACTGGACAGCGCCGCGCCGTTATCAGAACAGCAAAGGGAAACTCTCTCTCTCTGTCTCACTTGTACAATAAACCGAGGCGTCTGCATCGGATTTGTTTGCACAGCTCCTGGGAAGGGCTCACGCCCGCAACTGTGCGTCCGTCAGTCCCTCCATCCTGCACTTCCCCCCGTACCAGTGGGACTGTCTGCATCGTCCGTCTCTTTTCCCCACATACCTCCCGTGGTCTGGGCTCTGGCTACCCCCCCCATACCCCATACCAGCCCCTCCTGTCTCCCTTCACATGCCAGGGGCTCTCTGCACCCCCTCCTCCCCCCGTTATTTTCTGGCTGGCTGGAGATCAGGCCCAGCCAGTCCGACTCTCATGGGCGCTGGCCAGAGATGGGTAGGGAAGCTGCATTGCCGGCGCCACGGGCCCTTTCTCGGCTCTGCGGCTGATTGCACTGGTGGTTGTGCTGGCTCTCTCAGGGACGCTGTGTGTCCGCCTATCCCTCCCTTGGCCTTCAGCCTGCCCCAAGAGACGGCAGGCTCCGGCCGTCCTGCCCGGCACGTTCCCCAACGTTTGGGACTCAGTCGGCAGCCCTGTTCCCGGCTCCTCGTGTTCCCAGGCAGACAGCCGGGCCAGCAGACGAGCGGGGCGGGCTCAGCCAAAAATTGCTTCCCCGGGAGGAACCGCAGTCAACGGCGTGGAGGGACGGACGCCTCGGTTCTCCTGGGGCGAGGAAATCCAAACCTGGCGCATGGGCATTCGGGGTGCGAGCGGCTGCCTCAAGGGGGGCTCCTCCTTTCTAGTCCCGCAGCCCGTCAGCATTGTTCCGGGTCGTTTCCACACAGATCGACAAGAGGGGTCTGCCCCGAGGAGCTTACAATCAAAGCGTCAGACAGGAGCTGGCAGATGGAGCCCGGCAAACAGGCGGGGGAGGCCAAGGAGACGCTGACACGACGTCGGTGCCCGGGACGGGCGCTGGCCCCCAGCCGCTGGGGTGATTTTTGTGGGCCCCGCGGCAAAGGAGAGCTGGGAGAAGGTCTCTGAAGAGGTGGTTTTGCTGGGAGCGCGTCCTGGACGGGAGAGGAAAGGGGGGAAGAAAGCAGGGAGGGGCCCGGCCAGGGGAAGGAGGCTGGCAGCACGGATGCGGTGAGTGAGGGGAGATGGGTCGGGCGTCTCCGCCCCCCTCCTGCCGCGCCCCCCGGCCAACTGCAGGGATTGAACTTGGGCGGAAAGGAAAAGCCTTGAATGATGCCATCTGCGGGTTGCCGCACTAGCACGGGAGTCGCTTCCCGCCCGGCACCACAGGCGAACGGGGGAGAAAATGATTCAGCGGGGCTAAAGGTACGAATCAGGCAGCCAGCGTGAGTCCCCGGGTCAGCCCAGCGACGGGAGAAGGTGGCACCATTGGCCGCGCGTGAGACAATCAGGCTTGGGCAAGAAGCCAGCCCTGGATGGAAGCCGGGAAACCTTTCGTAGTGCAGCTAAAGTGCCGGCCTGAGGCAGCCCAGCAGGACCTTGCGGGTAGCCAGGGATGGGCAGGAGGCCCTGGCTGAGCCGTCAGCCTGCGTGAGACGCAGCGGCAGGGAGTTCCACCGTTCTCCAGGGACTCCGGTGTGCAGCAGATCTGGCAGGGCGAGGCAGGTCTTAAACACACACAGGTGCCCGAGGGCAGAGAGAGGCATCATGAGACCGTGCCATGGGCGTGTTCTTGTCTGGCTCGTTGGTCTAGGGGTATGATTCTCGCTTCGGGTGCGAGAGGTCCCGGGTTCAAATCCCGGACGAGCCCAGGGCTGGTGATTTTGCAAATTGCCCTTAGGAAGCACCTTGAGGTGGGGCGTGAAGCGGAGAGGGGTGGGTGGGCACAGCTGTGAAGAAGGGGTGGGTTTGAAATTGGTGCTCTCCTGGGTGCCTAACTCCCTTGGGCTCCTTTGAAAAGCCGCTGAATGTCTGAATCCACCCCTCAGTCCGGGCACAAAGTTGCCTGTGAAATCCGTCTGGGCGGGATCTGGGCCCAGCGGTTCCCTGCCGAGGGCTGGTCTGCACCAGAAAACCACAGTCTGTCGGCCGGCCTTGTTAACTGTGTCTCAGCCGAACGCAGCAGGCAAACCAGCCCCAAGGTGAATTTCTGGGCCTGTTTCGTTCTTTTCCCCCGGCGGTGTGGGTCCAGCACGCAGCTCTTTCAAGCGGAGGAACTGCCCGCCGAATCAGAGGCGAACTGTTTCATTCCCCTGCTGCTGGAAGAAGATGGCAGAAAGGCCGGTGTGAGGCTGTAAAGTGATTCCCTGGTGTCATTTAAAGCAACTCCGGCGTTGCAGAACGCCCGGCGAGAAGCCAGTTCTGATCCGAGGCAGGGAAACCCGCCACGGCCTCGGTGGAACGGACGCACCCACCTGAGAGAGCCTGAGGAACATCCAGTGGTGGGGAGTTCCGGGGGTCGACGCCAAGGCTGGCGACGCCCATGAGAGGCGGAGCCAGCACTGAGTGCAGAGTGAGTCAGCATGGCACATGCCTTTCCTTGTTGGTGTAGGGGCATGTGTCTTGCTGTGGGGTTGTACGATCCCGGGTTCAAATCCTGGCTGTGTGCCCAGGTCTCATTTCTGCACATTGCATTCAGAAAGCAGCTAGAGGAGCAGACAGGCTTGGGAGGTGACCCGGGCCCCAGAGGGGGGTAGAAAGCATGGCTCATTGGGTGCCTAACTCCCTGAGGCTGTTCCACAGGCACCTCTGAATGTTGAAATGCATCCCTTGTCCCGTGCACACAATTGGCTGGGAAATGCCGCTCGAGAGGAAAACCTGGATTCAAAGCCCCCTCCATGCAGCTGCAGCGTTCCCCAGCGAGACCTTTCTCATCCAGCCCCTGCCTTTTCACTCCGAGGCCGTCTCTCCAACCCTGCGGGCCCTCGCTGAGCCCTCTCTGTCTAGTCAGAGCTTATTCCTGCGTGAAAATCACCCTCCTAATTCATTAAGCAAAACCTTGGATTAGTCTCCAGCGGCTGGATTTGGGGTTCCCCCCCCCCGAATTGCTGCGTCACAAACCCTTACACGGGACGGATGCTTTTATTCCCCGATTTTACATGGCGCTTTGAGCAGCATAGCCAGAGCTAGTTGCGTGGTTGGTTGATTTAAAGGCGTGTCTCTTGCTTTAGGTCCAAGCAGCCTTGGCTTCAACCACCTGATAACTCTGGGCGTCTTTCCTCTCTCGCGTGTCAGGAATTTTGATAGGGCAAAAGCTGTTCTCGTAAAAGGATTTAAAACAAAAAAAACTTCATCTTGTTCCCAAACGGGCTGAGGTTTGGCTGCAACATCTCTTGAAACTCGGCAGCAACGGATCATTCGTCCTGTGAAAAAACAGCCGAGAAACATTTTTCCTTCAGTGCAAAATCAACTTTGCGTGAGTTTTGCAGGGTGTTGTCGAAAGAAGGAGCCGCCCCGCCCACCCCCCCGAGCCAGGGCTGTCCCTGTGGGGGCGGGAGGCGAAAACTAAACTTGGTCAGGAAAACGTTTCATTTTTTTGGAACAACGGATTTTTTTGGGGTGGGGACAAAAATGGATTCTTCTCCGGTTGCAAATTTCAGGGTAATGGGATCTCTCCCCGCACCCGCCCAGGCAGCTCAGCCTGGGCCTGGTTTGCCAGCCCCAATCCTTTCCGGTCAGGCGTCACAGTGAGATTGTTTCAGACGTGGCTAATTAAACAGCCTCGTCCCGGGCTCCGGTTTGTCTGGGACAGCCCCAGCTCCCTCAAACCGGTGTGAGAGTTTTATTAAGTGGTGTTATTTGTCACCAACAGCAGAGCAAGCGGGCGTTGAATGATGGCGGCAAATTTAGGTCGCTGGGGCTTGGGATCTGTGCCCTCCTCTGGCGAAATCTGCACATCAGCGGCCAGGAGGCCGGGCGAGGGAGAGAGGACGGACTCCAGGGAGCTGTGGGGGCGAGTACCCAAAGCCAATAGGCTTCCGTACCAGCCCTTTGAGAGGTGTAGGTTTAAATCTCACTGCTCCCAAGTGCCCCCTTGCAGAGTGATTTCACAGACACTCCTGGAAAGGGGCTGAGGGAGGGGGCTAGATGGTTTGTGGTTTTCAAGCAGCCAAAGGGAGTTAGGCACCCAGTGCAATCACCAGTAGGACCAAACTTTCCCCCTTCCCCTCGGCGGCATCCCTCGTTTCTGGGCCCCTTTATCCCACCTTCGCTTCCCGCGGCTGTCTGCTCCTCTTCCCCACCCCAGCGGCTTTCTAAAGGCAATTTACAAGAAGAAAAAACTCTGGGCTCGTCCGGGATTTGAACCCGGGACCTCTCGCACCCAAAGCGAGAATCATACCCCTAGACCAACGAGCCAGCTGATTATGCCTGCTGTGGTGCTTGCTCTGAGCCAGGCTGTGTCACCAGCCCACAGGCATCTTTGGTTCTTTAATAGCTGACTTCGCCCTGCAGGCTCCACCTCTCCTGGGTGTCGCCGGTGTCTGCATTAACCCCCGGAACTCCTCGCCACTGGATGTTCCTCAGGCTCAGCCTCGGTCCCTCAGAGGGCTGGTTCCTGTCTTGAGGGACCCACGGAGTCCTGCTCGGCTCTTCCAGGCTGGCGCTTGAGCTGTGTTAAGGCCGGGGCGGGTTTCCCTGCCTCCTTCCAGGCTGGCTTCTTGCCGGGTCTCCTTCCAAGCGAGGTTGTCACAGACGGGGCAAATTGAGCCCCATTCTCCCGTCACTGGGGCGGCCTGGGAATTCAGACCGGCTGCGTGAGCTTGGTTCTTTAGACCTCGTTAATCATTTTCTCACACGTTAACCTTTGCTACGGGGCTCGAGTCGATACTCGGCGGTAATCTGGTTACTTTCTGCGTAATCCACAGGCTGCATCGCTCCTCGGGTTACCTGGAATTGCACCGTGCAATCCACGTCTTCCCTCGGTAGCGTTCACACCGTCGCCTTTTCTTTCCTTCCTTTTCGGCTTCTTCCAGTCTCACTGGAGTTAAACATCTGCATTGATCTGACAGCTCAGTCCCTTTGGTTGGAATCCCCTCGTGCGGGGACTGGGACCCCCGGGGGCAGCCCAAAAATTAACCAAGGCCAGGCTTCACGCTTGCTTCCTCTGAACCAGTCAGCGGAGAAACACTGAGTGAATCAATCCCTCCGGCAGGCCGGGGTTCCCCCCTGTGAGCAGTTTGGAAAAACTGGGGCTGGTTTTCCTTTTGGGAAGTTTATTTTTAATGGGAAAATAAGCCCGGACTCACCCGTTCGACCAATGTCGGCCCACCCCCGGCGAGAGAGGTAACCCTCTCTGACCGTGTCCCGGCCAGACCGCACGGGGCTAAGAGAACCGGTCTTGAATTAAGTTGAATCCCTCTCAGGTCCGTGGGGTTGCAAATGAAATTGTGTGTGGTGTGATTGTGGAATTGTTTGTAACTCCTCCGGGGGACAGGCTCGTGCAATGTGTGGGTAGCACTTGGGGGCTGAAAGGGCCTTCAGGGAAGGGGCTTTCCTAGACAGCGTTTGGGCGAAGGGAAAGGCACATTCTCCCCAGCCTTTTGAAGCGGCGCCGTGTGGAGAGAGACCCACTGACAACCTGCTCCGGGAAACAAAGATCCCGAAACGGTGCAAAGGAAGGACTGAGCTTTCCAGGAGCGGCTGCAACGGCCTGAATTTCTCACTGCAAACGACCATGTGGGACCGGTTGAAATTCACCAGAACAAAAGCCGGAGACGCTTTTTTGCTCTCCGGGGAGCTTATCGGCACGCGTGTCCAGGCGGGTGTGTTTTCTCCAAGGTGCTTTTCCCTCCGGGGTGAAATAGGCCTGCCCGGGCGGTGCGGCGTGTCATGGCCTAAGTTGGCGGGGACAGAAGAGGAAGCAGGCAGGGCTGTCGAGGCAGTTAATGCAGCGAAGGCAGAGAACTAGGCAGCCTGGAAACGCCCTGCGCCGTGCTCCGGGGACCCTGCAGGTGGGAACGCCCCGGTCCTGCGCCCACTGGATAGAGCCGGATTTTTATGAAGGAAGGAAGAGGGTTATTTCTCACCGAGGAGCGATCTCTGACTACGAACAGACGGGGCCGAGAGAGACGGCTGCAGGGCTGGTGAGGCGGCTCTGAATAGGACTGAAAAAGCTGGGACGTGGCGGCGGCTCGTAGAGAATGAGAACCCACAGATCACAGTCCTGCCTTCAAAACACCAGCACAAGACGAGATGAAGTCAGAGCATCAAATCTGCACCTGGCAGGGTTCAAACCTGTGACATTTTACAGCTAACGCGCCATGCAACCTGCCAGGCTGTGCACTAGATACCTGGGAGTGGCCGTAAACAAAGTATGCCGCTTGGCAGGGAAAACTTTCCCCCCAGCTGTACGAGGATAACTTCTTGTTCCCCCTCGCCGTTATCTGCATGCGTATGCAACCAGGCATGTCTCGTTGTGCGCCGTGGGTGGTGGAAACTGAGCCAGCTGCAAGGTTTCTCGGCGTCCCTCTTCATCGCCGCCAAGCAGAAGATGTCCAGACTGGTCAAGCAAGCAACCGAAGCAGCTTGAGGCCCCAGAACAGCGGTCAAGCCACTCAGATTGCCCTAGACCGCCAAGACAGGCCACCAGCCAGGGAGCAGCTGGGCTCCACGCTTGGCTGTGGGCCGCCCGGTGTCCTTCTTTCGGGGGATCTCACCAGGGCTGAATTTGTAATGAAAGCAGGGCCCACCTGGCGCAAAGAGAAGCCTTGGATCTCCCAGACAATTGTGGGGCCGATTCAGGCGTTCAGAGGCTCTTTCAAAACGGAGCCAGATGCCCGAGAACGTGCCCGGTCCAGCAGGACTTTCTAACCCACCCTCGGCTTCCAGGCCCCCTCGAGGCCAAGAAGCCAGCCCCCAACAGCTGGCAGGGAGCTGTCTCCAGGCAGGGCTTTCTTGCTCTGCACGCCGGCGACTTTGGCTCTTTAACAGCTGCTCCACCCCGCAGGCTCCGCCTCTCCGGTGCTGGCGTTGACCCCCGGAACTCCCTGCCACTGGATGTTCCTCAGGCTGTCAGAGGGCCCGTTCCCGGCTCTGGCTCCCCACGGCAGCATCCCGGGGGTAACTAAAGCGTGGCAGGTTTCCCTGCCTCCGTGCAGGGCTGGCCTCTTTGCCGGGATCTGAGTGTCTCACACGAGGTGATTTGAACCACATTCTCCCAGCATCGGGGCGACCGGTGGACTTGGACCAACTTTGTGATCCTGTTTCCTCCGCCTCAGTTAATCATTTCATCGGACTTTGACCTTTGGTGCTGGGCTAAAATCGACCTTCGGTGTTCGTTCGGTTACGTCTGTGTCATCACCAGATTGTATCGCTCCTTGAGCGCCCGGCTTCGCGGTTTCTTTGCTCCTTATCACTGACGTCGTCCCACTGGCCGCCTGGGCTCAGGTTTGCTGCCCAGGGGATGGGAAAGGCTGCGTCCAGCTCCCTTGGGCTCCTGCCCGGTTTTTATTCAAGAACAAATCGTGTTGTTTTTCAATCTCTTGCTCCACACAGACAGGGCTCAGGGAGCAGGCAACGGGACGGGAGAGATGGAAAAGGCCGGGGCGGGAAAAGGAGACGGCCGGGAGGGGATCGTGCTAGAGGCTAGAAAGGCAGAACAGGACCTTCCCTTTGTCCCGCCAGCGCACGGGGCATCCCATTCGAGTCACTCGGGGCTTGGACCTGTGACTTTTATGACCAAAAATCTTTTCCGTCTCATGAGAGCATTATTATTTTCTCTGGATCCACTTTGCGGCTGCGTCTCTTTGGGCTCTGTCAAGACCACGGCCTGCCACCCGTTCCCCTGCTGGGAGCTGAGATGTAAAGAGCCTGGGAAAAAGCTCGTAAGACGTCACCGCCGCCGTGAGAAGCCGGCCGAGGTGTTAGCGGGGCTGGACGTTGCAAGAAGTGTGAGAGGACCGGAGGAAGAAGCCGGCTTCGTCCAAGCGAAGCGGCGCGGCTGAGACGCTTTGAGGGTTGCTGAGATCACGCGTGGTGGAAGGTGGAAGCCATGGAGCCAGAAACGAAGAGACCAAAATCGCCGTGACGGCCTAACCCGGGGACAAACTAACGTGGGGGATGGAGTTTGCTGCCCCCTTTCCTCCTCTTTGGGAGCCTTAAAAAGAAGTGTTGAAAAAAGACACCATCGGTTCAGCCCACCCGCCCTGTCCCCCGTCCCGGTGTGTCTCCGCTCAGCGTCCCCTGGCCTGCCAGCGCTGCGGCTCAGCTCTCTGCCGGCGAGGGGGAACGGCCAGCCTGGCCTGGTTTTTTCACCCGTGTCGCGTTATCACACCAGCCAGGCCGCAGTCCGCCGGGGCGGATGTTGGATTAGTAGCAGGGCCCCCGTGTTGTGTTCCCTTTTCCTGCTGGGTGATTTTCTGTCCCCACTGGGTCTTTCCTCTCGTCCTGTCTCCCCCGCTTGGCTTTCCTTTGAATCCTGAATTCACCTTGGTCCCCCAAACCTGCCTCGCTGAAAGAACAAGGATCCAACCAGATTGTAACTAACCAGGTCAACTCGCCAGCCCAGGCATCCCTGCCCCGTAACTAACCAGAGATCCACCCCCAAGAGCTTTGGGTCGCCCGTCTTCTGTCCCGTCGCTGCTCCGCCTAGCTTCTGGCTGTCCGTTCGGAACAGGGGCCGGAAACGCCTGGGAGGAAACCGGACCTTGCTCTTTTCATCAGACAGCGGCTGCTCTGTGGAGCGGAGATGCTGAGATTTTGACTTCCCGGCAGGTCCGACTAAATCTGTGACGTGTAATCCCTCAACCCCAGCTTCCGTGCAAATGCGTCTTTCGCTTGCTCGCCCTGCCTTGGGTTTAACCAACGCACGCTGGTTGACCGGAAGCTTTTGGGGCTTTGCAAAATCACCGAGCGAAACCAAGGCTCTGCTAAAAATAATCCCAGACCCCATAACTCACTAATGCCCCCCCGCCAGCCTTTGCACCTTTCACCACCTCTAGCCGCTTGCTCAATCCCGTTTGCACAATTTGACCGCTTTGCAAATGTAACTGACTGAAACTGAGCGGGTCTTTTTGACTGGCATCTCTGGAGGAAGCAGGACCCTGGGACAGACACAGCCCCCAGGGCCAGTGGAGAGAGGCCAGCTCAGGTCAGCCTGATTAACAGGGTGGGCAGGCTAACGGGCGAGCCAGGAGGGTGGGGGGAGCCCAGCCCTCCCTGTGAGCTGGGGCTGCCTGCCTGGGCAGAAAGCGGGGCCCAGCCAAGGACAAAGCAGCCGGCAGCTGGAAGAGGAGCACATGAAGCTGGGCTGAGCTGACCCGACCCGCGGCAGCAGAAGCAGAGCGGCATCCCAGGGAGCCGAGCCGAGCACAGCTGCACGGAGCGCAGTGAGCAGGAGCTGGGGCTGGAGCCGGGTGTGGTGAGCAGTTGGGGAGAACCAGGGGGACCCTGGGAGTGTGCGGCCACTGCCAGAGAACGTGTCTGACTCTCTGCATCCCTGCAGCACAGCCAGGGCCTGGACAGGGGCCTGCGACGTGTGACACGGACTGTGAACCTCCCTGACACCCCAGAGACGCTGTGTGTGCTGCCCCGGGCCAGGGGGCCGTGCTGGGTGTTTGCCTTTCACCTGTCTCCGCTTGTCTCATATTTTTATTTGATGTGTGGTTGCTGTTTGTGTAACACATTGTGTTGTGTTGTGTTGTGTAACACATTGTGTTGTGTTGTGTTGTGTAATACATTGTGTGGCTTTGCACTGTGTGCAGTGATCAGTGGTCAGGGCAGTGCCCAGTGCAGAGTTAGCACCCTGCAGTGGGGACACCGTAGCCCCTGCCCTAAGGGATCATGGCAAGATTGGGGGGTTGAGCCCCAGGAATCCTGGGCCCAGCCTTGTCGGGGTTACAGGCACCCCACCACACAGGAGATGGGAGGGGAGCCCTCGAGGTCAGCTGGGCCTCTGGGTAAAGGGAGTGGGAGCAGGGACTCAGATCCTTTTGCTAGCCAACTCCACCACGAGCAAGGAAAGTTCCCCACAGCAGCGGGCCCATTCCCCCACTTACACAAACCCTCCGGGCGCGTCCAGCGTCTGCCACCGACCTCTGCAAATCTCCTTTGCTATTGTCATTCGCCTGCGTCATCTTTAGCTTCTTGGGAGAGCCATAAAAACCAGACAGAAACTTGGGGCTCACCTGGGATGTGACCCTGTGCCCCTTTCACCCCCTGGGGCAGAATCAGACCCCAGAGAGCAGAGGTCGGGCTCTGCCCTGCCCTGCAGGATCCTAGGACTGAGGTCGTGTGTGGACAGAAGGGGGCGTGGCTCCAACCCGCGTGGGAGCCTGGGCTGGGCGTAGAGGTGCCCACGGACCGTCCGCTGGCCGCGGCCCTGCAGACCTGAGCGGCTGAGCGCTTGCTGTGCTCGAAGCCGGGGCGCCAGGACATCGATTTAAACTCTGCGCATTGATGTGTCACCTCCAAGAGTCGGGATTCAGCCCCAGGCCCTGAAACGGGGGCGGGCGGGTTCGAATGTACAGCAGGGCTTGGAAAACTGCCACACTGGCCCCAGGGACCCCCCCGGGGGCTCTGCCGTCTAACCCCACGGCAGAGAACTGGCCTCCCGGCAGATCAAACCCCTCGGACTGATTTCCCGTCAGGTCCTGGGCTGAATAATGACTTTATTCAAACAAGCGGCCCCGTTGGGCAGCTGGAGCTGGGGCGGGTGGGACAGAGAGTCCAGGGCTACCGAGGGTGGCCAGTCTTGCCGGCTGACTGGCATACTGGGTTTACGCCCCGGAGGACGCCTGGTTAGAAATCTTCCTGGGCCTCCTTTTGCAGAGCCCCTGGCCTCCATCCGGAGCTGCCGGTTCACTAGCTGCTCGGGGCGTCCGCTCGGCCCCATTCCCCGTGCCTGAGCGTGGCTGGAGCATTTCCCAGGTCCGCTTCCCGTGCAGAGCAGGGACGGGGAAGGGGCAGGTCGTCTGGGAAGGTCATAGGAGCTGGGCCTTCAAATGCCCTTTGGAAACGCCGCCCTGCCCCGCGCCGTCGCCCGGTGGTGATGGCAGACCCCGAGTCAGACGCAGACAGGGCCTGAAATCTCCTGGTCGCAGTTTATTAGTGATAGCGCAGCAAGATCCCCGCCCCAGTGCCAGGCGCTGCACAGATACAGCACGGGGAGACCGGCCCGGCCCAGAGCTGGCAAGCCAAGGAAGGGCTGAGGGTCAGGTTGAGGGACGCTTTAGGTCTGATCTAAGGAGGATTTGATCCGGGGAGGGTCTGGGCTGGATCTAGGCAGGATTCGGGGGTTGATCTGAGGCTGGATCTAAGGGGGATTCGGGGGTTGATCCAGGGAGGGTCTGGGCTGGATTTCGGGGGTTGATCCGGGGAGGGTCTGGGCTGGATTCGGGGGTTGATCCGAGGAGGGTCGGAGGCCGGACGCAGGGCTTGGTGAAAGGACTCCATACCCCACAGCCGGGGCCCGATTCGCTGCCCCTGCCTTGCCCGGCTCTAGACCTGCGTCTCGAAATGGACGGGTTCCCCATCCACGCAGGCGATGATGATCCTCTGGGTGCTGTCGGAGCCGCCGTAGTCGCAGTTGGGGGGCTCGGCGCCGCCCTGGAGCCGGCAGAGGGTGAGGGGGAAGGCGTCTTCGCTGAGGCGCAGGTCCCCGCCGGCCGGCTCCCCGCCGGCCCCGCAGACGGTGGCGATCTGCTCGGCGCTGCTGTGGATGAAGGTGTTGAGGTGCTTGCAGCTGCGGTCGGTGGCCATGTCCCGGCGCCGCATCAGGTCGTTGCAGTAGCGCCGGGGGTCGGCGGGGCTGGGATCCGAGGGGTCCACGTGCTGCCGCAGGAACTTCTCATAGCGGGACTCCCCCCGGGCCAGGGCCAGGCCGGCGGCCAGCAGGGCCAGGGGCAGCAAGAGGGCGAGGCGGGCCATGGCTGTGTCTCGCGCTGGATCGACCTGCGGCGGGGACAGGAGGGAGATGAACGGAGACGGCGCGGGCTGGGGAATCTGCCTCCTCCGTGGGACCTGCCAGGCGCTGCCCAGACCCCGACCGGATCAGGGCCCCCGTTGTGCCAGGCGCTGCCCAGAGCCCGACCGGATCAGGGCCCCCGTTGTGCCAGGCGCTGCAGTGATTCGCCCTGTCACCCGCCCTCCCACAGCGCGCCGGAGGCTCTCTGCCTCTCCCATCATCCCGACCAGCTCCTCAGCCCTACCCTCGCCTTTCAGGCTCCTCTGGGTGCGCTCCAGCTCCCAGCCCCTCCAGCGGCGTCTCCCTGCGGTGCCCAGAAATCACCCAGACCAGCCTCTCTGCCGGTGTCCCACGCCCGGCAGCTGGGTATCCCCCCCTCCGCTTCTCTATTCCGGCGCCCGGCTGAGTTGATAACCACAGCCGGCTCCGTTCAGGACTGAAGACGGGAGCTTTAAGTGCACGGAGCGGGACCGAACGTGTCCCAAACGAAGGCCGAGGATAATGACAGAGCCTGAAAGTCACCCCAGCGGGCGACGGTCCGTGGCGAAGCTCCGTGTCTTACCTAAATGCACTTCTTCCGGGAGAGCTGGCCGCTTTGTTCCCGCCACGTCGTGCACAGAGGGGATCTAACCCTGGCTCCTTATAGCCCGGCCGACCGGACGTCCAGGCCTCTGCCCCGCTGACTGGTCCCCAATTAGCTGATGCCATCCCGGCTTCCTCCCCCCTGCTCTCAGTTGGCTTTTTCCTGTTGACTCAGAGGCCAGCGGCACCAGGCAGACAGGCAGAGCCGCATTCCTGTGTCGAGGGCAAACTGGGGGATCAAGTTTATCCCGCGAGCAGGCGCCTGGGCCGTCTGTGCAGCCCACGGGATGCACCCTCCGTGCCTACGCCATGAGGTTACTGGCCAGTGCGTCACCAGCTTCCTTTTCTTCCTCCGTACGCAGCAATGCTACGCAGCTGAGCCAGCAGGCGACAAACCGCGGCCGAGGTCAGCGTCCTCGCGGGACCCTGAGCCGCCCGCACGTGGCGGTACAAAGCGCTGTGCAAAACACGCCTCGGGGGGTGTCATTTAAAGAGTTACCCCGCCCCGCTCGTCAGCGCCCCTAGGCAACGCACGTGGGAAAGGCGTACGCAGCGTGACGGGCGGGAGCTGAACTGCTGACAGGCCAGGCGAGTCCGGGGCGGTTTCGGAGGCCGAGCCAAGGTCTCGTGTCAGCAAAGCGGCCGGGCTGTCGCCTGTCAAGGGGTCGTTCGCTGGCAAGGAAGCGGGGCAGGATTTTTAGCTAACTGCAGCCTGGAATTTCTTCCAGCACGGGACCCACGAGAATGGACTTTCTCTAGGGGTCGCCCTCATTTCTAAGGGTGACCGGACTATTAAAGTGAGGGGCCCAGCCTCTCAAAGCAGCTCCCCGTCACCGCCGAAGGCAAAGGAACCAGCCCCTGACGCCAGGCGGCGACCCTGGCCTGAGAACTTGGCCGGCCGCCTTGCTGGCGACGTGGAAGGATTTTCCCTGGAACCCAGCTTAGCTTGCGAAGTGGCAGCGTTTTCTCTTTATTTCTCAGCCCCATTTCTGGCCCGATCCTGGCACCCACGCAACCCTCGCTCTGCGTCGCTCAGTCAGCTGGTTCCAGCTTTAAGCTCAGGCCAGCCAGGGCCGGGTTTAAAGGGAACCGTTCGGTAACTCAGTGAAAGGAGCAGACGGGGGGAGGTTAATTGACCCTTCGCAGTGCAATGGACTTTTAACATCTGGCGAGGGCTGGACGGTGCAGAACACCCTGTTTCGGGGGAAATCTGGGGCAGGCTGAGAGTTAACCAAGGCGGGGGGACCAGTGGACATCTGGGGCCGTCCCAGGCGACACGGGGAAAAGGTGACACAATTCTTCCCCCCACCAGCACGTCACATTTCCCCGCAGGTACTTTTCAGCATCTCCCTCCCACGTGGCGGGGGATCCAGTGTCCAGACAGAGCCGGGTCCCGGGCCCAAAGGGGATCTCTCCCCCTCTTCGTCTAGCCTGGGAAACTGTAGGCATGCCGCCCCCGCTCTGCCCTGCTGGTTGTGATGCAATCCCGGCTGCCTCGCCTGCCTGAGGCGGACAGGTCGAACCACATTCCTGTGTCTTGCGGATCCAGGCTGTTCCCGGGACACGTGCGAAGGCCATTTGTGCGGCGCGCACACA
This sequence comes from Emydura macquarii macquarii, assembly GCF_026122565.2. Taxonomy (NCBI): domain Eukaryota; kingdom Metazoa; phylum Chordata; order Testudines; family Chelidae; genus Emydura; species Emydura macquarii. The sequence goes on along the minus strand of NW_027130850.1, from coordinate 17,412 downwards.
CATACACACACACACACACACACACCTTTGATGCACTGTCCGTGCCTGTGTTGCGGGTGCGTCACACCCCAGAGATGTGCCTGCAAGAACAGAACCCAGCGCCCCGGAGTCCCAGCCCGGTGCCTGGGCTGCTAACAGAAGCCGCCGGTTCCCTGGAGGTTGGGCGGCTCCAAAGACAGGCTGGTCCCCAGGGAGCTGGGCAGGAGACACACCCGCAGCCCGGCAGGAAAAGGTGCTGCCTGGCCAGCCGGAATCCCCAGCGGACGGTCACAGAGCCCCATGGCCCAGTATTGACATGTCCAGTGTGTTGAGAGGGAAACTGAGGCAGGGAGCAGGCCCGTGACGCGCTGCAAGCAACAGTGGATTTAACGCAGAGCCACGGATAGAAGCCAGGATGCCTGACTCTGCGCCCTTCCCCGCACCAGACGCAGCTCCCCTCCCAGAGCTGGGATAGAACCCAGGAGTCCAGGCTCCCAGATCTAACCATTAGACCCCATTCCCCTCCAAAGCTGGGATAAAACCCAGGAGTCCTAAGGGGCACCCCTGCTCTAACCACGAGGCACCACTGCCCTCCCAGAGCTAGGATAGAACCCAGGAGTCCTGAGGGGCCCCCCCTCCCTGTCACTCCGCCGCTGAGCATAGAGCAGCCTTCACCTTACCCAGCTCCTGGTGCGGGTGCCCAGAGCGACGGATCCCGCGTCCCTGCCTCTCCGGCTGCGCTGGCCCTGCTATATACAGCCCGGCCGGGCGGCGTGGGAAGGTGACCAGGAGACACTCAGCAAACACAGCTGGGCGGGAGCCCTGGCACCGCCAGGCAGCGCCGCACGAGGTGTGTCGGGAAAGGTTGTCCGATAACACAGCCTGGGGCCCCGGCGTCCCCTGATAGCCCGGCCCTGGGCGCCCCCCTCCCCAGTCCTACTCTATCCCCCCCGTGCCGGGGGTTGGGGCGGGACGCTGTGTGCCAGGCGCCGTTTGGAGATGCAGGGGATGGCGTCCGGTTCCGCCTCTGAGCCGGGCCCCAGACAAGGACATTTCTCCCCCCGCCTCCCCGCCCAGGAACGGATCTCTGCCCTTGGGGGTCTTCGAATCTCAGCTATTGAACGTGGGCGTTGGGGGCCAGGCGAACCCCGTAACATGCCCCCACCTGGGATCGCGTTTGCAGGACCAGGGGGGTGGAGGAAAAGGAAAGTCACGGCCATGGGGCGCTCGGGGATGGCTCAATCAGCCCAGCCCCAGCAAACAAGGCTTGTTTGAAGACGGCGAAATGCAAAGCCTGGCATCACGTGGCCAGGCCGGCAGCGACAGGCGCTGGGTCTGCAGAGCCCCTCGACCTGGCACTGGCAGGGCCCAAGCATCATGTTTCCGGGCCCGGTATGAACTTGTAACACGGGCCCCTTCCCACCATCCATATGTACCAGCTCATGACCTGGGGCTGGCCCCACAGGGCCTCTGGACTCTGGTAAAGTGCACCCTTTTCCCGCCGGGCGCTCTGCCATGGCTGTGAGCGTTATTTGCTTCGTGCGTGGTCGCGTGTTCAAATCCCGGCTGAGCCGGGTTTGGAAGAAGCTGGCAGATCTGATTTTCTCCCCCTAAGACCAGGATGTTGGGAGCTGAGATCCATGGGGGGAGGAAATGAACCCACCGCCTACAGAGGGAAAAGGGGCCTTCCCTCGCACCGGCCGGGACCTCGAGATTGCTGGGTGCCAGGACGCACACTCCCCTCGGAGAGGAGGACAAGACACGCCTCATTTGGCTCAGGGGGGGCCTCGCTACCACCTTCCAGGGTCTGATAAGGCTACCGGAGACCTTCACTGTTGGGTGTTCGAATCCTGGCAGGAGCCCCCCACTTTGGGGTCACAGGCCCTGAATTCCTCAGCTTCTCCTCCCCAAACCCTTCTGTGAAGTGACACATCTGGGGGGGCTGCAGGATGCTATTTTAGGGGACCTCCAGCTGGACACGTGCCCTAGACCCCGTGGAATGAAAAGGGGGTTCAATCGGGGAAAGCGAGGCGCTCGCCCTGCCGGCTCTATAGCCCGGGGGTCCATGCCCTGGGCTCGTTGGGGAGGGGGGGTCAGGCAGTCACATCTTTCCGGGCGTTGCCGTCCCTCGCCCACGGCTGAGGGAGTCTGGGGCACCCCCTGCACTGCGTGTATTTGATATTAAACCCCAAACCCAAGGGCAGTCGCACGGGGTCGGGGGGGCACCCCCAGCTTTTCCCCACTGCAGTCTCCTACCCGGTGTCGCAGGGCCTGGCGCCCCCCAGAAGGGAAAGGCCCCGTGCCCCATACCTCGCCCCCCTGAGCCCTCCAGCCATGGGATCGGATGGGAGCCGGTGCCCCCACGAGGGGAAAGGCCCTGTGCCCCATTCCCCACGCCCCCCCAGGTGCTGGCAACCCCCCAGAGGGGAACGGGCCCCAGTCCCTGTCCCCCGTCTCAAGCCCTGGAGGGGTGAGGCCCCATACGCCGTGTCCCAGCCCTTTGCAGCAGGGCAGGGGGGTTTGTTGGCGCTCGCGAGTGTGGCTCAAGCGACACCCCCCCCCCACACACACAAACGCCGCGCAGCCGCTCCGCACGAGCAAGAACTGTTTTATTGCAGGAAGAAGCAAGAGACAATAGGGTCCAGGGCTGAGCCTGGGGACATCCCCTGCCCCACAGTGACCCCTGCCCAAGCCCTCCATGGACACAGGATGGGAAAAGGGGCCCAGAGTGTATAATGGCCCTGGGGGCAGGGAGGGGGCGGCTATGCTGTATAATGGCCCTAGGGGCGGGGAGGGGGCGGCTATGCTGTATAATGGCCCTAGGGGCGGGGAGGGGGCGGCTTTGCTGTATAATGGCCCGGGGGCGGGGAGGGGCCGGGCCGAGGGGAAGGCCGTTCCATTTCGCAATCGTTAAGCAATGAAGCTGTTGCTTGCCGAGGGTTTCAGGGGGTGTGACCCCCCCCCCGCCCCCGGGGAGGTTCCCGGATTCTCTAGCAGGGCAGTGGAGTGAGGCCGGCGTCCGGGACCCCGGGGGCAGGGGAGCAGGCAGCATGGCCAGAGCACGGGGCAGTGGCAGGGCTCAGTTCCCCCCCCAGCCGGCTTTCTTGCCGCACTCCGCCGGCCTGCCATAGTGCACGGGCTCCCCGTTGTCGCAGGCCAGGCAGATCTGCTTCTGGTCCTGGGACCCCCGGTAATTGCAGTTGGGCCAGGCCCCCATCGCCCGGCAGTCCGTCACAGTGAAATTCGAGTTGCTGTAGTGGTAATTCCCGGGGCACGGGGTCCCCGCAGCACCGCAGACAGCGGTTATCACTTCCAGCTCCTTGTGGATGAAGCTGTTCACCGGTTTGCAGAAATCCACCGACACGTTCCTCCGCTGAATCATGAGTTTGCAGTAGAGGTCGAGGTCCTGTTCCCAGCCGGGCGCGGTGTCCACGTGCTGCCGCTGGAACTTCTCGTACGGCGACTCTTCCTGGGCCGCGGCCGGCCAGAGGACGAGCAGCAGCAGGAGCGCCGGACCCACTGTCATCTTCCTCGCGGGCTGGAGGGGGGAAAGGGGGACGGCGGGCGTGAGGCGGGGACGCTGACACGGATGCACCTTGAAGATTTGCCCACTGCGGGGGTTTCACAACCAAACAGCCCCCCTGCGCCCCATGGGTTCATCTGCACGGCCGTGCACTCCCGGGTGTCATGGGGCTCCCGTCGGCCGAGCGTCTATGTTGCATTTTAACCTCAGCTTCGGGCTTTTCTTTCCTAACCCGGGCTTGGATCTGGGGATCGGGCGTCCACCCGGCAGCGCGCGGCCCCGCGACAAAGTAACCCTATCCCGGAGCCCCTAGCCTGCCCCCCCAGTGCAGCCTCTCTAACCCTAGGACCGTGGGAAACCTTCTCGGCCCGGTCCTGGGAAGCTGGCTGACCTGAGTTGAAAGGGGGCCCCCGTTTTCAACAGAGAGGGTTGCAGATGGTTGGGACACAGAGGACTAAGGAGAGATGCCCCATGGAATTGTGGGATACTCCCGGACGGCTCCCTGGACCAGAGTCACTACGGCTCGGACCCTGGAGCCCGGCTCCGCTGGAACTCAGCCCCTCCAGGGTCCTGGCTCCGGGTTAGCCCAGCGGCAGTGCGGACACAGTGTAGACACACCCTGAGACACTTCCCGTGGGCGTGCCAGCGTCCATGGCTGGCTGGGGCGTGCGCGTGCGACGTCACGGAGCCGCAGCACAGCTGGGACGCTGGAGCTGGGGTCCTGGCACGACCCGAGCCCCACGGTCTCAGCTGGAGGCTGATCTTGCCCCCAGATTTTTCTCTAGCAGCGAGGGGGGGAAACCCAGCGTCAATCTTTGTAAAAATGCGGTCACTTTTGGGCGGGGCGGGATTGGCCACACAGCCCCTGATTTGTACCGCTCGCTGCAGCAGGAGCCTTCACCCCCCCTCCCCGCGTCTTTGCGGCTGGCGCGCCCTCTGTGCTCCGCCGAGACGGAGGGTTCATGGTTTGAGATCTCGGCGTCGAGGAGGAGGCGGGCGGACAAGCCAGTGTCTGCCAAAGCTGTGTGATCAAGCTGCAAGCAATAACATTCAGGCGCTTACCACGATCAGAGAGGGGGAGCCCATTTCTACCGGTAACTGGAAGTGGGCTGCACCAGGAACGAACTTGCGTGGAGCACCTGCTGGATCCTTCACAGGTCTATGGAGACCTCCAAGGTCCGTATGTTACTCCTGTGATTATATAGCCCGCTCCACTGTCCTGACTGGTCCTCTCTTGATCCGCTAAAGGATTGGCTATGGACTCTTGTTTTCCCTTGTACTATTGGTGCACTTTTGGCACCCAATCAGCGATCACTTTCCTCTCCCACTGTCACGCACTATTTCTAGTCCATTTATGGTATATGCGTGCTTTCTTACCATGGATAGAGGGTGTTTACTACTTTGACTGCTGTCAAGATGCTTTAAGCCAGTTTTGCGGTTAGCTTGCTTCTGGTTTTATCTTGGCGTCACAGCTCGCCCACTTTGGGCCTCGCTGCTGTTACTTATCCGGCCCTCGCGTCACAATGGTCTTCCAGGCCCTCCGCTCTGGTTCGAGGTGCTCGGAGGGCAGTCGTCAGAGAATCGTCACGCTCCCGTGGAGTCCCGGGACACAGCCCTGAACCCCACAACTCCTCAGTTCATTTGGGGGCCCATCGTTCCTGGATGACTCCCTGGTCTGTGCGGCTAGTAGCCCCCTGGCTGGGCATCATCTAAGCAGCCTTTAACAAGGGATGGGGCTGACGTCCTGGATATACTGCTGTTTTCTTGGGGAGGGGGAGCTGCAGTTTTGTTTGCCTCAGTTTCCCCATCTGCAAAGCGCCACCCGCCTTCTTCGCGCAGTGCCTTGGCGTGGAGGGGAGAGACGCGCCTTGGCAGAACGTAGCCACGTTCCCCACCCTTCCTCAACGCCGCTAAGCCGCTGAGCGATCCGCCCTGGGTTCTCCATGTCCCCTTCTGCCATGCGCCCCAGCTTGATAGAGAGATGTTGTAAGATGTTTTCTGTCCCCTCCCTGGAAGTGTAACTAGTTGTCAGCCAGGCCAGACTCCATTTTGAATTTGGAATCCATCTGGAATCTGAGCCTGGCAAGCTCCATAACGACTCTTGGCAGGATGCCCAGGCCTGAAATCTTCCCGGCGATGGGTAAAAAGGCGGGAAAACCCCAGCGGTAGTGCGGAGTGCAAAGGTGCATTGGTGCCGTGTGCACAACGGGAGAGCTGTGTGCAAAGGCCAGAAGGCGGGAAAAACCCTAACAGCCGATTGGCCAAGCTCAGCCCCAGCAGAAGTCACTTAAGGCGGTGAGGGGGGCAGAGTGAGGGGCTGCCCGTCTGAGAGGACGCGTGGCGGGTGTCATTGTCTTTGCTCGGCTTCGGGACGGGAAGAGAAGCAGACGCACTCCCCAGAGGCAGAGAAGAAATGCCATAAATACGATCACGGACTATGGGAACCCGGGTTGTGTTTGCGGTATTGGGCCGGGGGTTTAGTGCCCCCATTGTGTACTCAACACCAGTGTTGTGTGGTTATTGTGGGACTTTAACTGGCTTGTGCTTGTGACACACCCTTAATAAATAGTTATTTCTTTGCAGGTTCCTGGCCAGTGTGATCTCCGTCAGTTCACGGTGAGAGATCCGGCAATCAGGTAAAAGGAGAAGGGGAAAAGGAAATTGATTTCTAGCAAACTCACCCTACTCCTTGCGCCTCTGGCTGCAGCAGGGAAACTGCATGTGTCTCTTAGCCCCGTGCGCTCCATGTGGGTCCCTAGGCAGTGGCACTTGTTACCTGGAAGCTCTGTGTTCTTGGCGAACCAGGGCGCAAAACCCTGACTCTCTGGCTCACATGAATCCCCTGCTTGAACCAGAAACCAAAGGCATCTCAATAGGAAAAGGCAGTGGACACACCTAAAACCCTCCCGTCAAGGGTGATACAACTCCCCATGCCTCTTCTGCATCGAAGATGTAAAAAGGAGCATCTCGATCAGCACATCACATGGAGAACAGAAGCCCCATCTACATGGACAATGGAAGAAGAATTAGCTTAGAGAATGGAGAAACATCCACCAAAGCAGGGACCGCACTGAACTCTGGGATTGGCAAAGCAGGGACACACTGCATGATGGGAGATGGGAGATGTAAATGAACCCAGCCCTGCACACACCCAGCTCCGCAGTTATCATCAGACCAGTCTCGTTATTGATCTGCAGAACACTGACTCTGCCCGGCTGCGTTGTGAGCTCCCCCAAGGAACACGGCCCAGAGCCAGGGCTGAGCAGCTCCTATTGTCCAGCACACAGAAAACCCCTCTGGGATACTGCCTTGAGTCATGGTTTACCCATAAACAAACCTGGTGTCTACAAAACCCCCCACCCAAGTTCAAACCCCTGGTCTGATGCTTGGATCCAAATGCAGCATCAGCTCCACTGGGACTTCCCCTCTCCCTGACTGATGGTGTCGGGGGCTCTGCCTGTCCCAAGCGCTCCGGACCCTAAGCTGAGCAGCCTGAATGCTGGGAACCTCTGAGCCACACGGAGTGGGGAGACCCCCCACTCACCCCCAGCACACACTCTCTCTCTCTGGTTAAACCTACTTCTTCCCCTTAGTCCTAATTTAATCTCTCTCTCTCTTTTAGTCAAGGCATAACTTTCTACTTTTCTAATCAAACCTGAGCCAGCTTCTCCAATACCCCAACTGTAATTGTGTAGTATTGTGTATTATCGTCAGCGTGTGATTGTTTCTCTCTCCTTGTATGGGATTACACAGGTTTTGTACACCTGGCAATAAACGAACTGTTATAATCACGCTGGGTGCCAGTCTCTCTCTCGCTCTCTCTCTCTCCCTCCAAACTGCATTTACTCCTTTGTGTTCTTCTTGCTCTGCAGCAACGCTTCTTTTACCTAAGCCAAAGATCCCTGGAGTGCCCAGAAATCCTGTGGGGTTTGTTCATCAAAGGCGGTTCCTGCTAGTACAATTGCAGAGTGACAGGGGAGGCAGCTGAGAAGTGCTGCTCTGCCTAGCCTACGGAGTGCAGGGCCATATAAGGGTAGCAGCTGACAGTGCTGTTTGACCCAGCCTGATTGAGTCCATGGACAAATAAGGGGGGCAGCTGAAAAGTGCTGTTTGGACCCGGCCTGCTCAGAAGTGCGCTCTGTTCTGGTGTGGTGCCAAGGGGCAGTGGTTTGAAAGACAGAGATCCCTCAGGCAGCCGTGCCATGGGAAGAACCTGTAACAAGCTGGGGGGGAATCGGTGCTGGGAATATGTACGGGGGCAATCGGCACGTGTTGAACACCACGACGGCCTCGGAGCTGTGGGGCCAGCCGGGCGGAGCAGACTTTCTCGCCCACCTAGGGGCCTGGGCACATTTGGTGCGTGGAAACTTGCGGGCAGGACAAGCGCAGATGAATCATAGAAAATGAGGGTTGGAGGGACCTCAGGAGGTATCTAGTCCAACCCCTGCTCAAAGCAGGACTAACCTCAGCTAAATAATCCCAGCCAGGGCTTTGTGAAGCCACAGCTTAAAAACCTCTTAAGGATGGAGATTCCCCCACCTCCCTAGGTAATCCATTCCAGTGCTTCACCACCCTCCTAGTGAAAAACTTTTTCCTAATGTCCAACCTAGATCTCCCCCCCTGCAACTTGAGACCATTGCTCCTTGTTCTGTCATCTGCCACCACCGAGAACAGCCTAGCCCCATCCTCCCTGGAACCCCTTTTCAGGTAGTTTTAAAGGCCGCTATCAAATCCCCCTCACTCTTCTCTTCTGCAGACTAAACAAGCCTAGTTCCCTCAGCCTCTCCTCATAAGTCTTGTGCTCCAGCCCCCTTATCATTTTTGTTGCCCTCTGCTGGACTTTCTCCAACTTGTGCATGTCCTTCCTGTAGTGGGGAGCCCAAAACTGGACACAATACTCCAAATGCGGCCTCATCAGTGTCGAATAGAGGGGAATAATCACTTCCCTCCATCTGGCAATGCTCCTACTAATGCAGCCCAATATGCTATTAGCCTTCTTGACATCCAGGGCACACTGCTGACTCATATCCAGCTTCTTACCCACTGTAACCCCCACGTCCTTTTCTGCAGAACTGCTGCCTAGCTCGTCGGTCCCCAGTCTGTAGCTGTGCATGGGATTCTTCCATCCTAAGTGGAGGACTCTGCACTTGTCCTTCTTGAACCTCATCAGATTTCTTTTGGCCCAATCCTCCAGTTTGTTTCGGTCACTCTGTATCCTATCCCCACCTTCCAGGGTATCTACCACTCCCCCCAGCTTAGTGTCATCTGCAAACTTGCTGTGGGTTCAATCTACCCCATCCTGCAGATCATTAATGAAGATGTTGAACAAAACCGGCCCCAGCACCGACCCCTGGGGCACTCCGCTTGTGACCGGCTGCCAGCTAGACACGGAGCCATTGATCACTACTCGTTGAGCCCTATGCTCTAGCCAGTTCTCTATCCATTTTATAGTCCATTCATCCAACCCATACTTCTTTAACTTGCTGATAAGAATACTGTGAGAGACCGTATCAAAAGCTTTGCTAAAGTCGGGGCACATCACGTCCACCGCCTTCCCTACGTCCACAGAGCCAGTCACCTCTTCATAAAAAGCAATCAGGTTGGTCAGGCATGACTTTCCCTTGGTGAATCCGTGTTGACTGTTCCTGATCACCTTCCTCTCTTCCACGTGCCTTAAAATGGATTCCTTGAGGACCTGCTCCATGATTTTTCCAGGGATTGAGGTGAAGCTGACCGGTCTGTAGTTCCCTGGATCCTCTTTCCTCCCTTTTTTGAAGATGGGCACTAGATTTGCCTTTTTCCAGTCCTCAGGGATCTCCCCCTGTTCCCACGAGCTTTCAAAGGTAATAGCCAATGGCTCTGAAATCACCTCAGCCAACTCCCTCAGCACCCTCGGGTGCATTGCATCCGGCCCCATGGACTTGTGTATGTCCAATCCTTCTAAATAGTCTTGGACCTGTTCCTTCAGCACTGTGGGATGTTTGCCTCCTTCCCTTTCTGTGCCACCCAGTACAGCAGTCTGGGAGCTGATCTTGTCTGTGAAGACAGAGGCAAAAAAGGCATTGTGTACCTCAGCTTTCTCCACATCCTCTGTCACTAGGTTGCCTCCCGCATTGTGTAAGGGGTACACACTTTCCCAAATCTTCCTCTTGTTGGTAACATATCTGTAGAAATCCTTCTTGTTCACCTTCACGTCCCTTGCCAGCTGCAACTCCAATTGCGCTTTGGCCTTCCTGATTTCATTCCTGCATGTTCGAGCAGTATTTTATTTTTATAATCCTCTCTAGTCATCTGACCAAGCTTCCACTTCTTGTAAGCTGCTTTTTTGTGATTAAGCTCCCCAAAGACTTCTTTGTTAAGCCAAGCTGGACGCCTGCCATATTTGCTATTCTTTCTGCACATCGGGATAGTTTGTTCCTGTGCCCTCAATGAGGTTTCTTTAAAATGCAGCCAGCTTTCTTGGGTTCCTTTCCCCTTCATATTAGCCGCCCTCCGCCCACCAAGATATCATCCACGGGGATCCTAAGGGACCACAGCTGTCGAGCGGCCTAATGGGAAAACCCAGGCAGCGAGGGACGTCCGTCCCGCTAGGCGCGGAGCCGGCACCACTATGCCCATGGGTGCAGACACATCTGCCTCATCCGGGCCTTGTCGATGCTGGTCCCACCTGCAAAGCTCTACACACCAAATGTGCCAGGCCCCTAGGTGGATGAGAAGGTCTGCTCCGCCCAGCTGGCCCCACAGCTACAAGGCCGTGGTGGTGTTGAACACGTGCCAATTCCCCCCTGACTTTTTATAGGTTCTTCCCATGGCGCGGCTACCTGAGGGATCTCTGTCTTTCAAACCACTGCCGCCTGGGACTGGATTATGCTGCTTAATTAAAATGGCACCAACCCAGGTCGTTAAATTCACCTTCAGCCACTATGATGACTTCTGCTTTTCTGCTGTGCAATGTTCTCTCTTCCCCTCCCCGGCTCCGGGCACACACACACAATCTCAGTTGGGGAGCTGTGTCACAATCGATAACCGCACGGTCACCTGACTGTGCAACATTTCCTGCTTTCTTTCAACAGTCTCCGCATTGGCGTCTCTGCCCAGGTTCTGCCCCACTGGCAGCTCCCCTGCTCCTTGTGTGAACCTGCACTTCAACCTGCACAAACTTGGGAAATCCCTTTAAAGCAGGGAACCCCGAATTTTCCCATCGGGTTGGTTTCCAAGCAGTGGCACGGACGGCATTTGGCTTTCGCAGGAAGCTTTGAGGATAAAGCCGTTTAGAGCCGCTCTGAATCTCCTTCGTTAGCAGCACAAACAGGCTGGAGAAAAACATCTCCCCTTTTGCCTTCTTGATGTTTTGCAGGAGCTCAGCCCGTCAGTTAGGTGGAGCGACACCGGCCTCCCCCGGTCAGCGCCTGGATCTGGGGTGGGGCGTCTGGACACCCGCTATGGGGCAGCCGCGTGCAGGCCCCTGGTGAATTTCACAGCAAACACTTGGGCACAGAGCAAGTGCAGGCGCCCAGGGGGCTCGGCGGCAGCTGTGCGGGGTCTTTCCGAGCCCCGCTCTGGGATTTAGGCCCCCTAATTGCCACTGATGGACCTACGTCCCTTTGTGACTTTGGCCCCAGGAGACCAGCCGCGCTGGCGGCTCTGTTGTGGTGCTGTCCCGTTTCGGACCCGAGCCGAGGTGAGGCCCATGTGGCTCATTTATCCCCATTCCACTCCTGACTCGGGGTGACAAGGGGACACGGTCGTTTGTTGGCACCTGCTGGTCTCTGCCTGCCCCCGGCTGTGAAAATGGACCTGTCGCTGCCCCAAAGGGGATATTGACGTGGCTCACACCTGGCATGGCACAGCTGGCCGCAGGGGGGCACACGGGGACGCCCCACACTTTGTCAGCGCCCCGCTGATTCTCCTGCCCTGAGCATCCCCTTTATGCAGCTCCAGCCCGGGCGCCTTAGGAACATCTTTCGAGCTCTCACTGGGGACATCTGCAATCCCTTTCCACGTCCCCGTCGCCTGCCATCGCACAGAGCCTGGGCTGCGCTTTGGGGTGAAAAGAGCCGGAGAAACGGGAGGAAACTGAATGAAAAGAAAACCATTTCCAGCCCCGCTACGGTTTCTGCCTGTCCTTACCTCGGTTTCTAAGTGTCTTTCTTCCTCGCTTGCCATGGTCAATCCTGCCACTGCCCAGCTGCTGCAGGGGTTGAAATGGCCCAGGGGAAGTGAGGGTTCAAAGCCCTTTGAAAATCGCAGCCTGTAAATGGAAGGGAGAAGAGACGTGCCGGTGAGCCGGCTTCTCGGGACCGGGGGGAAGCTGGAGGCGTTAGGCAGCCGGGCCCAGGAGCAGGGCTGCTGGCCATGCCGTGGAAAGTTGGGATGGTGGGGAGTGAAGGGGGGAGAAGAGCTGTGAGATAGTTGGTGTCGTGTGTTACCAGATTTGCCCGTCACCTCGGGGTACGTTCATTTATTAGGGTTACCTTCCTGGAATGGGGGATGTGATTCTAGGGGTGTGATTCTATTCATGTACTGCTTGTGTTACTTGTGTGTTCATATGGCTACATGTCCCCTCCCAATGGAGCTATCCTGCAGGACCTAAGGTTTCCAGGGTTGGGTTCCTCCAGCCCCAGATTCAGATAAACCCGCACAGATACACACACACATTCCAGGTTAACCGAGTGCATCTGAGCGGACCGGGCTATCAGCGCTCCCAGCTGACCCGTTACATGTCCCTGCACTCAGCAGGCTGGTCACACAGCACTTTCAGTGCCCACCCTTATCTGGCCCTTTGCACCGCACCAGAATAGAGCGCATGTCTGAGCAGGCCGGGTCCGAACAGCACTTTTCAGCTGCCCCCCTTATATGCCCCTGGACCCCATAGGCTAGGCAGAGCAGCACTTTCTGGCTGTCCCCTTCATATGGCCCTTTACACCACAATTGTTCTAGCAGTCACCCCCTTGAGGAGCAAACCCCACAGGGTTTCTGGGCACTCCAGGGATCTTTGGCTCAGGTAGAAGAAGCGTTGCTGCAGAGCAAGATAGGGACCGAGAACACAAAGGAGTAAATGCAGTTTGGAGAGAGAGAGAGAGAGAGACGGGCACCCAGCTTGATTATAACAGTTTGTTTATAGCCAGGTGTATAAAACTTGTGATACCAACAGTGATACCATGTGAGGAGAGAGAAACAATCACATGCTTACAACACTACACAATACTACACAACACTACACAGTTACAGTTGGGATATTGGAGAAGCGAGCCCAGGGTTGATTACAAAAGTAGAAAGTTATCCCTGGGCTGAGAGGGAGAGAGATTAAATTAGGTCTAAGGGGAAGAAGTAGGTTTAACCAGAGAGAGAGAGAGAGCGTGTGTTTTGGGGGAAGATGCGGGGGGTCTCACCACTCCGTGTGGCTCAGAGGTTCCCAGCATTCAGGCTGCTCATCTTAGGGTCCGGAGCCCTCGGGACAGGCAGAGCCCCCGACACGACCAGTCAGAAAGCGGGGAAGTCCCAGTGGATCTGATGCAGCATTTTGGATCCAGGCATGAGACCAGGGGTTTGAACTTGGGTGTGGGTTTTTGTAGACACCAGGTTTGTTTATGGGTAAACCATGACTCAAGGCAGTATCCCAGAGGGGTTTTCTGTGTGCTGGACAATAGGAGCTGCTCAGCCCTGGCTCTGGGCCGTGTTCCTGGGGGGAGCTCACAACGCAGCCGGGCAGAGTCAGTGAGTGTGAAAACGAGCACAGGGGCATCAACGTGTTTCCGTTCAACACGTGGTGATTTGCAGTCCTTGGTGGTGTGCACGTCCGTACGTTCCCTATGAGTTGATGGACTGGGGGCCTTTCTGGGTTGTAAAAAGGACATTTGTGGCCCTCGAGCCAAAACAGTTGGGAGCCCCTGGACTAGATGATCTCCCTGGTCCCGTCTGGCCCTGGAACCTGCGCATTGAAGTGTAGCTCGGGTTTCTAAAGCCAACTCTTTCCTGCGCTGGACGTCCGGCCCGGATTGCCCCGCCGGCCCCAGGTGATCCGTATCGATCATTCCATCACCGCTGAGGCCCCGGGAGGAGACGCTCCTTTGGGCATGCTGCCGCCCCTGCAGATCTCTGCGTCAGGTGATGGCGCTGCCCGGGAAGCTGGTGAAGACTCACCGATAATAAAGCGTCACGGATGCAGCGTTGCGGTCGCCCGGGCATTGGCGCCTTTCCACAACGCTGGTCGCAGCGAAACCCGCACCTGGTGAGTCACAGAACCTGCCGCCGTGGAGAACCAAACTCTCCCGCTGGCTAGGTTCCCATTTCTGCTCCCCAAAGAGCTGGAGGGGGGCCATGCCCTCGCTGGGGGTGCCAGGATCGTATCAGCCTCGGGGCCAGGCAAAAAAAGAAAACGGTGCAAAACTACGTCAACTCTGAGAAGAGCCGGCCTTATTTCCTAGGGGTCCCCTGGTCAAATAACCCCAAGTTTGGGTCAGTAACCCCAGGGGGTGCGGTTTGGCATAGGGGTGTTCCCCCCTTGGAATGAGTCCAGACCCCATTGCCCCCATGACACTAGAGGGGCCAGTGCTTGGGGAATTGCACGGGGAAATCCGCCTACCATGGTGCCGTGCGGCTCCGTCCAGTGCTAGCCACCGGCCGCCCCAGAGGTGGCCAGGACAGGGACCCCCCCACACAGCGAGGGGCAGAGGGGCGTGATAAGTACGAGGAAAGCGTGTCCTGGCCCTCCTACAGCTTCCCCTTTCGATGGGCGGGCCAGGATTGCAAAATCCTTCTTGTTGGGTGTTTCTCTGCCGCTGGCTCCCCGTCCCACCGACTCACGGACAGCCAGCGGGGAAGGAGAGCTGGTTCTGCCGACAGCTGGAGCCATTCTGCCAGGGAAACAGAGGCGCAAGGACTAGGGTGAGTTGGGGCGCGTGGCAGAAGGGGACACAGAGAACCCAGGCAGGATCGCTCAGCGGCTTAGCGGGTATTGAGGAAGGGTGGGAACGTGGCTACGTTCTACCAAGGCGCTTCTCTCCCCTACGTGCCAAGTCACTGCGTGAAGAAGGCGGGTGTTGCTTTGCAGATGGGGAAACTGAGGCAAACAAAACTGCAGCCCCCCCGCCACAAGAAAACAGCGGTAGATCCAGGACGTCAGCCCCATCCCTTGTTAAAGGCTCCTTGGCTCGTCTTAGACGATGCCCAGCCAGGGGGCTACTAGCCGCACAGACCAGGGAGTCAGCGAGGAACGATGGGCCCCCAAATGAACTGAGGAGTTGGGGGGTTCGGGGCTGTGTCCCGGGACTCCACAGGAGCGTGACGATTCTCTGACGCGAGCAGTTCCAACCAGGGCACGCCTCGGGAAGTGTCTCAGGGTGTGTCTACACTGCGTCCACACTGTCGCTGGGCTAACCCGGAGCCAGGACCCCGGAGGGGCTGAGTTCCAGCGGAGCCGGGCTCCAGGGTCCGAGTCGTAATGACTCCGGTCCCAGGAGCCGGTCAGGAGTATCCCACAATTCCATGGGGCATCTCTCCTTAGTCCTCTGTGTCCCAACCATCTGCAACCCTCTCTGTTGAAAACGGGGGCCCCCTTTCTACTCAGGTCAGCCAGCTTCCCGGGACCAGGCCGAGAAGGTTTCCCACGGTCCTAGGGTTAGAGAGGCTGCACTGGGGGGGCAGGCTAGGGGCTCTGGGGTAGGGTTACTTTGTCACGGGGCTGCGCACTGCCGGGTGGACGCCCGATCCCCAGATCCGAGCCCGGGTTAGGAAAGAAAAGCCCGAAGCTGAGGTTAAAATGCAACGTAGACGCTCGGCCGATGGGAGCCCCACGACGCCCAGGCGTGCACGGCCATACAGACAAACCTGTGGGGGGCTGGCAAGGCTTCTTGGTGCTTGAAACGCCCGGCGCATCCGTGTCAGCGTCCCCGCCTCACGCCCGCCATCCCCCTTTTGCCCCTCCAGCCCACGAGGAAGATGACGCTGGGGCCGGCGCTCCTGCTGCTGCTCGTCCTCTGGCCGGCCGCGGCACAGCGAGAGACGCCGTACGAGAAGTTCCAGCGGCAGCACGTGGACACCGCGCCCGGCTGGGAGCCCGACCCCAGCCGCTACTGCAACCTCATGATGCCGCGGAGGAACATGACGGTGGGATTCTGCAAACAGCTGAACAGCTTCGTCCACGGGGATCTGGGGCTGATAACCAATGTCTGCGGTGCCGGGGGGACCCCCCGCCACGGGGATTTCCACTACAGCAACTCGCCTTTCAATGTGACGGACTGCCGGGCGCGGGGGGCCTGGCCCAACTGCAATTACCGGGGGTCCCAGGACCAGAAGAGGATCTGCCTGGCCTGCACCAATGGGGTGCCCGTGCACTACGCCAAGCCGGCGGTGTGCAGCAAGAAAGCCTTCTGGGGGGGGGATTGAGCCCTGCCGCTGCTCCCTGCTCTGGCCATGCTGCCTGCCCCCTCTGTCCCCTGAGGTCTTGGACGTGGGCCCCACCCCGCTGCCCTGCTAGAGAATCTGGGAACCTCCCTGGGGGGGTCACACCTCCTGAAACCGTCGGCCAACAACAGCCTCATTGCTCAACGATTGCGAAATGGAACGGCCTTCCCCTTGGCCTGCCCCCTCCCTGCCCCCACAGAACCCATTATACAGCATAGCCGCCCCCTCCCCAGCCCCAGAACCCATTATACAGCATAGCCGCCCCCTCCCCAGCCCCAGGGCCATTATACAGGATAGCCGCCCCCTTCCCACTCCCAGGGCCATTATACACTCTGGCCCCTTTTCCCATCCTGTGTCCATGGAGGGCTGGGGCAGGGGGTCACTGTGGGGTAGGGGATTTCCCCAGGCTCAGCCCTGGACCCTGTTGTCTCTTGCTTCTTCCTGAAATAAAACGGCCCTTGCCCGTGCGGAGCGGCTGCGCGGCATTTGTGAGGGCGGAGGGGGGCTGTTGCAAGCACTGACAAACCCCCCCGCCTTGCTGCAAAGGGCTGGGACACGGTGTATGGGGCCTCGCCCCTCCAGGGCTCGAGACGGGGGCGTCAGGGGCGTGGGGAATGGGGCACGGGGCCTTTCCCCTCTTGGGGGCACTGGCTCCCATCCTACCCCATGGCTGGAGGGCTCAGGGGGTGAGGTATGGGGCCCGGGGCCTTTCCCATTTGGGGGGCACCAGACCCTGCGACACTGGGTGGGAGACTGCAGTGGGGAAAAGCTGGGGGTGCCCCCCCCCCGACACCATGCAACTGCCCTTGGGTTTGGGGTTTAATAACAAATACGCCCAGTGCAGGGGGACGCCCCAGACGCCCTCAGCCATGGGCGAGGGACGGCAACGCTCGGAAAGATGTGACTGCCTGACCCCCCCTCCCCAACGAGCCCAGGGCATGGACCCCTGGGCTATAGAGCCGGCAGGGCAAGCGCCTCGCTTTCCCTGATTAAACCCCCTTTTCATTCCATCTCTTGCACCATGGGGGTCTAGGGCATGTTCCCAGCTGGAGGTCCCCTAAAATAGCATCCTGCAGCCCCCCCAGATGTGTCACTTCACAGAAGGGCTTGGGGAGGAGGAGCCGAGGAATTTAGGGCCTGTGACTCCAAAGCGGGGGGCCCCTGCCAGGATTCGAACACCCAACCACGGTGAAGGTCTCCGGTAGCCTTGTCAGACCCTGGAAGGTGGTAACGAGGCCGCCCCTGAGCCGAATGAGGCGTGTCTCGTCCTCCTCTCCTAGGGGAGCGTGCGTCCTGGCACCCAGCAATCTCGAGGTCCCGGCCGGTGCGAGGGAAGGCCCCTTTTTCCTCTGTAGGCGGTGGGTTCATTTCCTCCCCCCATGGATCTCAGCTCCCAACATCCTGGTCTTAGGGGGGAAAGAATCAGATCTCCCAGCGTCCTCCAAACCCGGCTCAGCCGGGATTTGAACTCACGACCACGCACACAGCAAATAAGGCTCATAGCC
>NW_027130848.1:0-18260 GCF_026122565.2 Emydura macquarii macquarii | reverse complement strand
TCCTTTCCCAAACTGGGACCCGGCTGGTGTTTCTCCCTGAGACAGGGACATGCGGAGCTTTGCTGCTTGGACTAACGGGCCCTGCGAAGTGGCCAGCCCTGGCGTCCTGGCACCTGCTATACGGACCTCCTGGCTAGAGCGAGGCTGCGCCTGCCTCCATCTATGGAGAGACAAGGCCAGGAGCTAATCCCGTTTATTGGACCAACTTCTGCTGGAGAAAGGGCCGAGCTGCCAAGTGCCACAGAGCCCTGCCCCCGCTTGCCGAATTGATCTACTGAGCGGCACAAATGGAGCTTTTATGGCCCTCTTAGCCAAGGGAGGGGGAAGGCGTTAAGCTTTAATCCGCTGTCACTCATGGAGCACCCTGTGTCTATCCTGAGCAGCGGGGACGAGGCGGGAGCCCCCCAGGGCCGTGAGGAAGAGTCACTGAACCGTAGCAGGTACAAAGAGGCAGAACTGAGGCGCCCTCTTCTCTATCCCTGCTAGAGGCCAGTGCTGGCGTCTTCCCGGCCGTGCAGGGGTTTTCATTCCCTCGCCGAGTCCCAAAGCTTGCTGGAGGCACCAGGAAAGGAAGGAGTCACTGGGAGGAAAAGTAAGTGGCCGTATGTTCCCTCAACCTCCATGTTGCCGATTTATCTGCAGCAAACATTGTGCCCAGCTCATGCCAACAGGAAGCACCGACGGGCAAAGATGCAGCAGCCAATGCACACAGCCAGCCACTCACGCCAGCGCCCAGCGCGCCAAGGGGAGAGCGTGGTCGGGTGTGCAGTGCAATGAGCCAACCCTCACTACGTCGCTCTGGGTACGTTTTCAGGACAGGACCGGCCTGGTGTGTGGGCTGGACCCAGCGCTTTGGGAGAAGTAAAGAGCGCGTACCTCCGAGGATCTAAGTTAACCTGACACCCTAGGAAACATTTCCCAAAGCACCGGTACCAGGGCAGCTGACCCCTTGGATTAAATTGGGCCCATCTCTCCGTCCCAGGCTGGTCGCCTCCTGGTTTGGTGCATGGAGGAGGGCTGGGCTGCCCTGAGAGGTGACCCAAAGTCCAGAGGGACCAGAGATTGCAGGAACCAGACCCCGGAGAGACACACAGCTTCTGGCCCTCAGCCGAAGAGCTCAGTTCCCCCTCTGTAGGCTTATGGGGCCTGCCAACCTTTCCCAAAGGATGGGACCCCCAGAGCCTGTTGCTGCCTGGGAAGAAGGCACAAAGCTGTTTAAATCCCGGCTATGTAACCAAAACCCCTTTCTCCGGCTGCTGGAGAATCCAGTGAGAGCTAGTCTATGGGACCCTCTCCTGGGGACAGCTTCAAAGCAGGAATTCCATTCACATCCTGAAGTGACAGACAACCTCTCAGTAGCACACACACAATCGCATTTTTAATACAATGGACCCCAGAGGCATCGCACGGCATGCAGACAGATTTTCCTCGACTCCCATCAGGCTGGCAGGATATTCTCAGACCTCTCACAGGTTGAAGGCTGGGGAACGGTAGGGGCGCAGGCAGCTGATGTCTCGGGGCAAAAGCTAGCACCTGACCTGAGAATGATGCAGGGCAGAGAAGGACCCGAGCTGGAGGGACGAGGGTGAGGCGTGGCGAGTGCTGCCGGAGCTGCACGGCGGCTGTGGAGCATGGTGAAGGATGCGTGGCAGACGGAATGCACCGGGGGGATTAGGGGTGGGAGACGCTGCTCATCAATGAACCCCGCAAGGGCTGTCCCTGTATTGGGAAGCTTGTGCGCAGTTCCTGGGGGAGAGGGAAAAGGAGGCCGGGGGACACTTGACGCCATCCCAGTGCACAAAGGGCAGCCTGAGAGGTGGCTGCCCTGACAGAGCCTGAATCCCATTTCCCAAAGTGCCGGAGATCGACATTCCCAACAGGCCAGATTGTCAGAGGATTGAGGTGCCTGAAGGGCCCTAGATTCCAGGCCAGGAGGGACTCGTGCAATCTGACGCCCTGCATGGCCCACGCAGGGTTTCTTCCACCCTGGGGCAAATCCTGGGCCAGCCCTAATGCCTGGCTTTTCTTCCCCTTTGTGCCAGCAGACTGAGGAGAAACCTTCGTACAAAACCATTCAGTGGAGCCCTTGTCCTCGGTGGCGGTGCTAGTGCCCGAAAACCCGGGGACGGCTCTTTTGCCTGGCCCAGGGATCCCACAAATGCCGCAAGGACCAGGGGGACCAGGAAAGCAGTGAGAGAGCTCACAGCTTAACAGAGCTGGGCCCTGCTGGCAGAGTGCGGAAAGGAAGCGCGGGAAGCGCGAAGCCACGTCACAGAGCCCAAGCCATTGCCCTTGATTACATCGGCCGGTTCTTCCACGGCCCCGGCTCACGGTGGTAGTCAGCAGCAGCGACAGCATCATCCTCGCTGACAAAAGCGTCGTACACGACCCTGAAAATCTTGCCGTAGACTTTCGCCGTATTGAGAAGCTCCTGCATCTTCTCAGCGCTCATTTCCTTCCGCAGTTCGGCGATCTCCTCTTCCATCATCTTGGCCTTTTCCTTAAAGCCCTGCTGGAGCATGGCCTCGTGCTCCGTCAGCTTGCACACTCCAGAGCCCGCTCCGCCTCCTGCTGGGCGCTGGCCACCTCCTCGGCCAGCTTGGCCTCCAGCCTGCCTCACGTTCTCCTGATGGCTGCGCTCCTGGTCCTTCATCAGCTGCTCCGTCTGCAGCTGCTTCTCCTCCGCCACCTTCTGCTGCTGCTCAGCATCTCGGCTCTCTCTTCTCTCTTTGGGGAGGGAAAGAAAGGGGAAATAGAGGCACCTGGAGCAGCTCACGGTGCACCACACAAACCCATGGCCCTGACGCAGCTGGCGTCAGACCCTGTTCTTCTGCGGCTGGTGTTTCTCCCTGAGACAGGGACATGCGGAGCTTTGCTGCTTGGACTAACGGGCCCTGCGAAGTGGCCAGCCCTGGCGTCCTGGCACCTGCTATACGGACCTCCTGGCTAGAGCGAGGCTGCGCCTGCCTCCATCTATGGAGAGACAAGGCCAGGAGCTAATCCCGTTTATTGGACCAACTTCTGCTGGAGAAAGGGCCGAGCTGCCAAGTGCCACAGAGCCCTGCCCCCGCTTGCCGAATTGATCTACTGAGCGGCACAAATGGAGCTTTTATGGCCCTCTTAGCCAAGGGAGGGGGAAGGCGTTAAGCTTTAATCCGCTGTCACTCATGGAGCACCCTGTGTCTATCCTGAGCAGCGGGGACGAGGCGGGAGCCCCCCAGGGCCGTGAGGAAGAGTCACTGAACCGTAGCAGGTACAAAGAGGCAGAACTGAGGCGCCCTCTTCTCTATCCCTGCTAGAGGCCAGTGCTGGCGTCTTCCCGGCCGTGCAGGGGTTTTCATTCCCTCGCCGAGTCCCAAAGCTTGCTGGAGGCACCAGGAAAGGAAGGAGTCACTGGGAGGAAAAGTAAGTGGCCGTATGTTCCCTCAACCTCCATGTTGCCGATTTATCTGCAGCAAACATTGTGCCCAGCTCATGCCAACAGGAAGCACCGACGGGCAAAGATGCAGCAGCCAATGCACACAGCCAGCCACTCACGCCAGCGCCCAGCGCGCCAAGGGGAGAGCGTGGTCGGGTGTGCAGTGCAATGAGCCAACCCTCACTACGTCGCTCTGGGTACGTTTTCAGGACAGGACCGGCCTGGTGTGTGGGCTGGACCCAGCGCTTTGGGAGAAGTAAAGAGCGCGTACCTCCGAGGATCTAAGTTAACCTGACACCCTAGGAAACATTTCCCAAAGCACCGGTACCAGGGCAGCTGACCCCTTGGATTAAATTGGGCCCATCTCTCCGTCCCAGGCTGGTCGCCTCCTGGTTTGGTGCATGGAGGAGGGCTGGGCTGCCCTGAGAGGTGACCCAAAGTCCAGAGGGACCAGAGATTGCAGGAACCAGACCCCGGAGAGACACACAGCTTCTGGCCCTCAGCCGAAGAGCTCAGTTCCCCCTCTGTAGGCTTATGGGGCCTGCCAACCTTTCCCAAAGGATGGGACCCCCAGAGCCTGTTGCTGCCTGGGAAGAAGGCACAAAGCTGTTTAAATCCCGGCTATGTAACCAAAACCCCTTTCTCCGGCTGCTGGAGAATCCAGTGAGAGCTAGTCTATGGGACCCTCTCCTGGGGACAGCTTCAAAGCAGGAATTCCATTCACATCCTGAAGTGACAGACAACCTCTCAGTAGCACACACACAATCGCATTTTTAATACAATGGACCCCAGAGGCATCGCACGGCATGCAGACAGATTTTCCTCGACTCCCATCAGGCTGGCAGGATATTCTCAGACCTCTCACAGGTTGAAGGCTGGGGAACGGTAGGGGCGCAGGCAGCTGATGTCTCGGGGCAAAAGCTAGCACCTGACCTGAGAATGATGCAGGGCAGAGAAGGACCCGAGCTGGAGGGACGAGGGTGAGGCGTGGCGAGTGCTGCCGGAGCTGCACGGCGGCTGTGGAGCATGGTGAAGGATGCGTGGCAGACGGAATGCACCGGGGGGATTAGGGGTGGGAGACGCTGCTCATCAATGAACCCCGCAAGGGCTGTCCCTGTATTGGGAAGCTTGTGCGCAGTTCCTGGGGGAGAGGGAAAAGGAGGCCGGGGGACACTTGACGCCATCCCAGTGCACAAAGGGCAGCCTGAGAGGTGGCTGCCCTGACAGAGCCTGAATCCCATTTCCCAAAGTGCCGGAGATCGACATTCCCAACAGGCCAGATTGTCAGAGGATTGAGGTGCCTGAAGGGCCCTAGATTCCAGGCCAGGAGGGACTCGTGCAATCTGACGCCCTGCGTGGCCCGCTGATCTCCCCTCCTCTGCTTAGACCACGCAGGGTTTCTTCCACCCTGGGGCAAAGCCTGGGCCGGCCCTAATGCCTGGCTTTTCTTCCCCTTTGTGCCAGCAGACTGAGGAGAAACCGTCGTACAAAACCATTCAGTGGAGCCCTTGTCCTCGGTGGCGGTGCTGGTGCCCGAAAACCCGGGGACGGCTCTTTTGCCTGGCCCCAGGGATCCCACAAATGCCGCAAGGACCAGGGGGACCAGGAAAGCAGTGAGAGAGCTCACAGCTTAACAGAGCTGGGCCCTGCTGGCAGAGTGCGGAAAGGAAGCGCGGGAAGCGCGAAGCCGTGCAGAGCCCAGCCATTGCCCTTGATTACATCGGCCGGTTCTTCCACGGCCCCGGCTCACGGTGGTAGTCAGCAGCAGCGACAGCATCATCCTCGCTGACAAAAGCGTCGTACACGACCCTGAAAATCTTGCCGTAGACGTTCGCCGTATTGAGAAGCTCCTGCATCTTCTCAGCGCTCATTTCCTTCCGCAGTTCGGCGATCTCCTCTTCCATCATCTTGGCCTTTTCCTTAAAGCCCTGCTGGAGCATGGCCTCGTGCTCCGTCAGCTTGCACTCCAGAGCCCGCTCCGCCTCCTGCTGGGCGCTGGCCACCTCCTCGGCCAGCTTGGCCTCCAGCTGCCTCACGTTCTCCTGGTGGCTGCGCTCCTGGTCCTTCATCAGCTGCTCCGTCTGCAGCTGCTTCTCCTCCGCCACCTTCTGCTGCTGCTCCAGCATCTCGGCTCTCTGCTTCTCCTCTTTGGGGGAGGGAAAGAAAGGGGGAAATAGAGGCACCTGGAGCAGCTCACGGTCGCCACACAAACCCATGGCCCCTGACGCAGCTGGCGTCAGACCACAGTGCTTCTGGGCTTTTGGAAAAGTGGTTGACAAATGAAAACACAAGCCAATCTCCAATCCCCTCCCCCCCACCCTTACGTGCTACATCTTGGAGAAAAAGCATAGCGGGGCACAGCTGCCCAGCCCATCACGTCTGCGTACAATCGTGTTGTGCACGGTTTGCCCACTCACATCTCTGGCAAGCGGCGGAGATGATGCAGAGGGGAATATGCGGGACACCCCCGCAGTACCGGGGAGTCGATGGAGTTCCCTGGATGATGGAGCGGACTGTAATATTCAAAAGCCCTTAGTATTTGTCCTAACCTGCTTCCATGGAAAGCCCCGTTCCCTTCCCTGGGAGCAGAGGCAGGCCAGCGCTGAGCTGTTTGGAAACTCCCGCCTTAAATACGTACAAAGAAACTGGAGGAGCAGGTGCATGAAAGCCAGTGGGCAAGATACTGGTCTCGGTTATCCCAGTGTAGACGAGAAATAATTCTTTTTGACTTCAGATGGAGTGACTCTGGTTTACACTGGTGTACCTGAGATGGGAATCTGGGTATTCCCATTTGGAAGGTTTCTGGACTTTCCACACAGGGCATGTGTGCAGCTAACCCTGAGAAATGCTAGTGTGGCAAGGAGGGAAGGGGAGGCAGGAAAAGGCTGCGTGATGTGCATTGAGGACCATGTTGGAATTGCAAGCTATCGCTATGAGAACAGGGGGTTCTCTGCTCCAGCTTGAAGGCTGGGGGGGGGGGGGGGACACTGCAGCAAAGCACGGAGCAGCCAGACAGTGTGAAAAGAGGCAGCTTAAGACAAGCTGGGGTGAATGGTACCTCGCTGCCTTAGGGAGCAGCCTGGTTTGTCTCTCTCTGGTTTGGGGTTCTTATGTCCTCTGAAATCCTCAGAACTAAAGTCGTGCTACGTTGCAACCTTCCAGCAAAAGGGCTGATGGTTTTCATCTGACTTCTCTGCGCGTGTGTTGTGAACACAGCAGATCATGGAGGAGGACAGAGGAAAAAGAACGTTTTCTTGCATAAACACTTTTGTGCAATATTATCCCAGTATTATTATCTGATGTTGTGACTTACCGGCCAGGACCTTCTCCGCTTCAGTCATCTTTTTGTCAACGTTGAGCACCGTTTCTGCTTCTGTCCTCTTGCTGGCCAAGAACTGTTCCAGTACCGCCTCTGCCTGGGAAGAAGAGATCGCATAGCATGCAGCCCGGAATTGTCTGTGAGCCCCCATGAGTCTGCTACCAACCTTCCCACACCCCCAAGAGAATGTGACCCATGGGAGCATAGACTGAGGATTCAGAAACCCCCCAAGACACGTGTAGGAACAAAGGCAAGCGAAAGGGGGCGCTGGCGCCAGAGACTCGCCTTCACTCCTTTGTTGGGTGCCTTGCGGAAATCTTCCACCACTTGGCTCCGGTCTCTCAGGTAGACCTCGTACCCGCCAGGCTGGGAGTAAACCCCGTCGCTGAGCTTCCTCTGCATGGCGGCTGAGAGCTCCTCCAGGAGGGCGCAGCAGGAGTGCTTGGAAGCGGCTTCATTCTCGCCCAGCAACTTCCCATAACTTTCCTTGATCGCCGCCTACTCGATAAACGAGGGAGAAGTGGAAGGCAGCGTCGCACTCAGCTGACGGTGCAGACACACACCATGATCGCCGGAGTCTGAGCTCAGCCGGGCTTAGCTTTCTGGACTCAACACGCTGCTCAGGATATCATTTTTACAGCCCTGAAGGACCACCCGTCTCCGCCAGCAGCCCCGCTACCCCACTGTTTGCCTCCTCGCTGATCTCCCGTCCTACTGGCTGCAGCTGGGAAACCGCACATGTCCTGTATCCCCCTGCGCTCCCCCTGGTCCCTAGGCAGTGGCTCCCCCCTGACAACCTAGCTTCTTAGTCACTCCCAGGCCTTTGGATGCCTATAAACGATGTCGGCACGTTCTCCTTTATCCACCACTTTACTGACACCTCGAAGAATTTTAAACACTTCGGGAGACGCGACTTTCCCTTTTCAGGCTGCTTCAAGCTCCTCGTCACAACCAGAGCAGCGACTTGCAACCGAGAGCTTGGATTCTGGAGAAGGTTTCTGCAGCGTGGGGTGTCGCTACGCCGCGCGCCCCCTGCAGCTACGTCTAGCCCATGGGGACCGCACTGGCCTGGCTGCAGCCCCGCAGCCATGCTGGCGTGACCAGCAGGTGCGTCTCCACTGACGGAGGGGCTGTTCCCTTGGCGTAGGAAGCGAGCGACGGGGGCAGGTCAATGGACGCGGTCTTTCGTCGCCATGGCGCGGCCATGCCGGGGGTGAGGTCGGCACAGCCGCGTCACAGCCTGGACTGACTTGCCGACGCCAGTCCAACCTGAGCCCTGCAGTGACTGTACGGCCGTGTCTACAGGACCGAGCCGATGCCAGGGTGGGCCCTGTAGTGTAGACACAACGTATGCCCACAGAAGGAGAGTTCCCACCGGTGTAGAGCAGCACCCCCAAAGCATAGCAGCATTGACAGCCACACTTCTATCGGCACAGCTGAGTGTACAGCGCTGGCCCCGATATTTCTCGGGGGGCCAGGTTCCACCCCAGATCGACACAGCTCTGCTGGTAATGGTGCCAGTCTGGCCCAGGCCGGGTTATTCGGATTCACCCTCAGAAGCTGAGGACAGGAGCTGTTACGGGTTAGCGGAGCTGTGCAAAAGGTCACCCTGGGAGCCCAGGCTCCGAGCCGGGGCGGGTGGGAAAGGAAGAGCCCCTGGCGTTCACGCACCATCAGCCGCCCCTGGAACGCCTGCTCCTCGTCCTTGAAGGAGCGCCGCATGAAGAGCGTCAGGGCGTCGCCCTCGCATCTCCCGTGTGCCTCCGAGAGCTCCCCCAGCTCCGCCGGCAGCCGCTGCGTCCTCATCCCGGCCGCGTAGAGAGCCAGCGCCTCCTTGACGGCCGCCTCGTTCTCGATGGCCGCCATGGCCGTCACCGCGTTGTCCGGGCAGAGCACCTGCCCGCTCCGGATGGTGCCCACGTAGCTCTGCACTAGGGCGCCGAACACTGGGGGAGGGAAGGAGAGAATTCAGGGCAGGCCTTGCTTCCAGACTGTGCCGGGAGCGCCCTGCTGGGCCGCGCCCTGCGTTACAGAGTCACCCCTCAGCTGGCTGTGCCCCAGTGAGCTGCTGCTCTGCACCAGTTCTGCAGAGCGCTGTCACAGCCAGCCCAGGGCCCAGCTGGTGACCGAAAGGGACCTTCAAAGTGGACGTAAATCAGCTTGTGCAAGAAGATGAGCTGGGGGATCTTTCAGAAAGACACTGTCACCAAACAGCCCCAGGCCCAGCAAACATGTAAACACTGAAAAGATTTACCCCGGACCAAAGAACCAGCGATGCCAGGAAGCCCCTAACAACTGGGCCCAGCTCCTCAGAGAGATTTAGGCTCCTAACTCCCGTTGATTTCCATGGGATTAGGCACCTCGGTACTTTTTAGGATCTGGGCTGTGGCTACGGCTATTGATTTGACATGAAATGCCCTTGGATACTGGAGGTGCTGAAGGGCAGGTTACTACGGGTGGATGGACGGATGGATGGATAGAGAGAAGTAAGGTTGGGTCTTTGCTAGACAGGAGACGCTGCCCCGCGGCTCAGATCACCCACGGCACCCGGAGGGGTTCTCGTCATCCACCTCCCCTCGGTGGGCGGAAGAATCCTTCCTAGCGCTGTCTACACGGGGAATTAGTTCAGCTTGACTATGTCACTCAGGAGTGTGGCTTTTTCACCCCCGTGAGCTACAGAGCTGGGGCGACCCAGTTTTCAAGCGTAGCCCCACGCTGATGAGAACAGCCTTGCAGCTGCTGCTTTACAGAGACGAGGCCGGGGCGGAAATCTCTTTACTTGGACCAACTCCTGCTGCTGAGAGACACAGGCTTGGTCCAGTAAAAGCTATTCCCTCCCCGCCTTGTCGCTCTGATCTCCTGGACTGACACGGCTCCCGTCACACTGCATCCTGATCTGATCTAAGGGAGTGAGTTTTAAAAGCTGTTTCTTTGTTGCCCTCGAAGAAGGGGTGGGGGGGGGGGTCCTGCTGTTCTCACGGGACTTGGAAGCCACGGAAACCTTGGCGGCCCCGTCGCTTGTGTTGCTGCAGTTGTTGAAGAGCCAAGCACAGCTTCAGCGGGCAGCCCAGGGCTGGGAGACGGTTGGATGCCAGCGCATTTTTTGCTGCAAGGCACAGCAGCTTCAGTGGACACCTGCCTGCTTCCTGCTCCCTTCAGGGGACTGTTCTGAATTATATGTATTGCAGTAGTACCCCGGGACCCTACGGCGCTAGGCGCTGTCCGTTATTGTCACTGTATTACGGAGGCACCAGGACCAAGATCCCGCTGGGTTGGGCACTGTAGAAAGACAGACTCCAGTCCTTGCCCAAAGAGTTTACAATCTGGTTAGGGCTCATCTACACCACAGACCCTTTGCTGGTGCAGGCCCCTGGCCAGCAAAACCTGGCAGCACAGCCTAAAACAAGCGCCAGCCATCAGACTGAAAGCACAGCGTCAGCCAGCGTCCCAGGCAGCGGTCTTAGCCCTCTGCCTACTTCACCCTGCCAAGCGTTTAGCAGGCCTGACGGCAAAGGCCAGCCTGAGGCGGCCCTGAAGGAGCATCGCGAGGCGGCTTCGGGAGGTTTACAGGAGCTCCCGCCGAGCGTGGGGGCAGCCGGGAGAAAGCACCAAGGGGCGGGTTTGAAAAGGCAGCGAGCGAGCGCTGGGCACCGGCAGCTGCTATTGCAGAGCTGTTGGAAGGCAAGCAGAGATCTCCAGGCCCCTTAGCTGGCGTACATTGGCCGCTGACGGGCTGCCCTCCGGGGATGGTCTTGACCTGCGCCTCCTGGAAGACGTACTCGCAGAACCTCCTGGTTTGTGAGAGGAACTTGGGGTGCAGGGCGCTGTCCGGCAGTGCGGCGAGCTGGCTCATTTGCTCGCCCGGCACGGGCGGCACGAAGACGAAGCACTTGCGGGTGGGGAAGTAGTTGCGAAGGCAGTCGCGGGTCGTGTTGTACTCCGCCACTCCCTTCCCGTGACCTGCAGGTTCGCAAACAGACCCAGCAGCGCCAGATGTGAGGACGCCCTGGACCGGACAGCCAGTCCCCACCCAGCCCTGACAAAACAACTGCAGCGTCTCCATGGGGACTGCAGCCCCAGGTTCCCCCCGACTGAAGTAAGAGCCGAATCCAGCATTCACAGTGGGGCTTCGGGCCGGGGGCAGCCTGCGACTGCAAAGTGAGTGTCTGAAACACGGAGCAGCCTTTCGCCTTTCTCTGCCCAATGGGCCTCGCAAACCCCCCTCCTGCCCACGAAGGAGGAAGTGTCGTTAGGGGACTTGTCCTAGACCCCAGGAATCCCATTTCCCTTCCCGGGCCTCAGCCAGAAGAAAGACCAGGCGTCTCCTGTATCTCAGATCTTTGTGCCCAGAGGGGGCAGGTGCCATAAGCCAGCAAACTGGAACAACCCAACTCTGCTGGCTTCCGAATTTGGCTGCGTCTCCGGAAGCCGCATTCACACAGCTCTCGTTTCTGTGCTGCCCCTCTGACCTCGGGGAGGTGGGTAACCTACATCGCTGAAACCCCCCGTCATGCCCGTAGTGTAGACATGGCCTCAGTCAGCTACAGAGTCTGAGTTAATGGACCTGTTCTCTTGGGTCAGGCAGAAGAGGCTCAGAATTTTGGATTCAGGAGCTAAGGAGTTAATTTCCTGCATCGTCTCACCCTGGGCAACCTGTGGAACTCACTGCCAGAGGATGTCGTGAAGGCCAAAAGTATAACGTGGTTCCAAAAGGAACTAGCTAACTTGATGGAGGACAGGTCCAGCCATGGCTATTAATCAAGGTGGCCAGAGATGCAACCCATGCCCCGGGTACCCCTAAACTTTCAACTGCCAGACGCTGGGACTGGAGGGCAGGATCACACGATAATTGCCCTGTTCTGTTCATTCCCTCTGAAACACCTGGCACCGGTCACTGTCAGAGACAAGACACTGGGCTAGAGGGACCACTGGGCTGCCCCAGCTCGGCCATTCTTTTGTACAGATGCAAAAAACACTGAAGAAAATCAGCCTTAAAAGAGCAGAGGTTCCATGAAGTCTCCTAGGGACAGTGCTGCGGCCGCCGGTGGGTCACCGCAAGGACTAAGGCCCTATGGAGCTGGGCTGCAGGAGAAAACTCAAGGGTAGCTAGATGCCCAGAAGGGACGAACACAAATGTCGAGGCTGTTGCCTGAGTGGGGAAGAGGCTGGGGGCAACCGTGGACGTATCTTTCGTACCCTTTTTCCTTGCGAGAGCGCTCTCTAAATACTCATCCTCCGTCACCCCCTCGCCCTTCATCTTCAGCTCCAGCGTGAAGTCCCGAACCGCCCAGACAAAGCCGGGGAAGAAGCGACAGTACCGAGAGTCGTCCTCAAAGTCATCCCCGTCCTGGCCTTTTGTCTGGATGCGCTTGCTGATCTCGGACACAAAACTGGCTCCTGGGGTTCAGGAACCTAAACGGCGCCGTAACAGGGACACAGCACAGAGCAGGACCACGCCGCCCCGCGGGAGCCCTTCCCCCCAGAAACCAGCCCCACCGAAAGGATATTGCAGCTGGTCCATGGCGTACTGGTCGATGGTCCCTTTGCTGTTGTAGACCAGGGTGCTGCTGAGCAGCACGGCCAGCGCGAAGATCCACGCGTCATTCTTGGTGCTGCCCTGGAATGCGAAGGAGGAAGCTCCTGCCATGAAACGTACTCCTGGGTTTGATTTTGGGGCCCTGTTGTCCAGAGATGCTGGAGAGACAAGCCCCCATTCAGCCCTGCAGTGATGCCACAACAAGGGGGAGCCGGGCCGGGAGCCGTGTGCGTTTGCCTGGTTTTGCACCCTAAATCCCAGGATTTCTGGGGTTGCCGCTGCGCCCCCTGCTGCTGCCTGACCAGCCCCCTCTGGGGCTGAGCCCAGAGTCCTGCAGCTCCACCTCCTCTGCTTTTAGTTACGGAGCCACCATCCCTCCTCCGGGAGCCGTGGGAAACCCAGCAAGGCAGTGCAAAAACCGGCCAGGCGGCGACTCCATCTCCCGCTGCAGCTGCTCCCACCCCGGGTCACTCTGGAGCAGTGTTTCTCAATTGGCGTTCCGATGAAGTTCAGGGTTCTGCGAAAAATTGAAACCGCACCACCGAAAGCTGCTGAAATTGCGCCACTGAAAACAGCTGACACCACGCCGCTGAAAAGTGGAAGATGTCCCGGATTTTTCAGCGGCGGGTATCGCATGGCCCCGCAGAAGTTAAAAAGGGTTCCGCGGTCAAATTTAATTGAGAAACACTGCTCTGGAGACTCTGAATTATTCTTGTCTGCGAAGGTGGCGTGCACGTCTGCCAGGGATCGGTGGGTAGGGCCTGGCCCCGGTGCCCCAGGGTGGCGCTAGGAGGTCTGTGCTGCAGGGAGCGAGGTGGGGGCTGCTACTCACTTTCCCCTTGGGGCTGTTCTTTCCCTGCGGGGTGCCAGGGAGAGCCGCCCTTTGGGTCAGGTTTGTGGCTTGGGGGTGTTTTGCTCAGCTCCCCGGACAGAGGCAGCCCCAGCCTCAGAGCATGCCAGCCTTCTCCACATCGCCCAGCCGCTCCGTGTCCAGCAGCACCAGGGTGTGGCCGGCCCGGCGGGGGTGGGGCACGCACCACATCCAGATGCCCTTGGTGTGAGACTGCACCGTGGAGCCCAACGAGAAGCCTGGGGAGGGAGAAATGCTTGGCTGTTGGGCAGTCATTGTCCCGCTCTCCTCGGCATTGGACCCGTTCTGGGCCCGGCCCGGCCCTTGAGGAAGGATCGTGTCCCTGGAGGGCTGGTGATAAATTGCATCGTCAGTGGCCGGCCCACGCTTGGCTGCGTGAGGACAGACAGTCCAGAGAGCGAGATGGACAGAGGGACAGGCCGGGGGAGGGGACCGAGCGCCACTTCGGGAAAGGAAGAGAAGGCGCGAAAGCGGCTGGGCCAGTGGGCGCTGTCCCCTCCCCCGCTGCACCTCGCTGGTCTCCTGGGGCCGCCCCGCGTCCACCAGCCCCACGTGCAAATCCCCGGGGCCGTCAGGCTGATTGCTACACCCCACGCCTAAAACAAGGCACCGGAGACGTTGGGACATTCACCGTGCACAGTCTGTCTGTCCCTGCCTGGGTGCAGGTCCAGGCCCGCGTACGCCATTCGAAAGCAGAGTTTGCTCATCTGCTTTCTCCCTCCTTGGCCTGGAGCCCCGGCGCCCCTGAGCCCCTTGTCCCGAACACCTGCGCTGCAGGTACCAAGGGGCGTGGCAGCACCGCGAGGGATGTACCGGGGTAGGACTGTCCCAGGGCTGCCCAGGGAGAATAACTCCCCCCCGATGCTGGGATAAATGCGCCTGCGTCCTCACCCTGCCCTCTCCTCGCTGCCTCAGGCAAAGCTTCCTTCAGCTAATGCGGGGGGCTCGGGGATCCATGGCGTATGGGGCCAGGGGTCGAGGAAAGGCCAGGCGATGTGGGCTCCCGAACTGCTGTGATATGCGGCTGTTGTGTACTGTTAATATGACAGATAGCTCGATGGGTGGAGGGACAGACAGATGCCCACTAGCCAGCATACATTGCTCACGGGTTGGACAAACCCCTGTCAAGGCTACTCTAGGTTGCCTGGCCCTGCCTCCGTGCCGGGAGCTGCACGTGGCGACCAGATGGGGGCTGGAAGTGGCTCGATAACAGACTCACAAGCGCAGCTGCCCACAGGGGGGATTTCACGGCTGGGCCGGGGCAGGGGGTGAAGAGATCCTGGCCGGGGTCAGGAAGCAGAAGGTCTCTCACCTGTTCTCTTGCCGGCCAGCCAGTTGAGGAGGTAGGACTTGCCGGTGCGGTACAGCCCAACGACGGCCACCACCACCGCGGGCTGGGCCAGGCCGCGCAGGATCTCCAGCGCCTCCTCCGCCACCTCCAGCTCCCCGTTTTCTGCGTTGGCGACGAGGCACACGGGCTGCTCCATTGTTCACCTGCGGCACAGCAGATGCAGAGCTGGAGGCGTGGGGAAAGTGGGGGGAGGGCGGCTCCTAGTTTCCATCCTGCCCCTTCCCTGCACCCCAAAACCTTCGTTCTCAGGCCGCAGAGCCCAGCGTGAGAATCATCGTCCAACATGCGACCGTGCACCAGCAGAGCGCTTTGCGAACACCACCCAACCAGCACACGAGGGAGACGCTGCGTCGCCGTCCCACCCTTCGCTGTTACCAAAGAGAACCCAAGGTCCTGAGAGAGGAAGTGATTCACTGAAAGTTACATCTGAAACCAGGGGCACAGCAGGGATAGAACCCAGGAGTCCTGGCTCCCACCCACCTGCTCTAACCACTAGACCCCACTCCCCTCCTACAGCTGGGAAGAGAACCCAGGAGTCGAGACTCCCAGCCGTCTACCCCCTGCTCTAACCACTAGAGTCCACTCCCCTCCCAGAGCTGAGGGGTAGAACCCAAGAGTCCTGGCTCCTACACCTCTGCTTTACCCACAAGACCATCCTACCTTCTTAGGAAATGTAGGTGATGAGATAAACTTTCCAGCCAGCCCCCCCACCCTGTCTGTTTACAATCTCCACCCCGCACACACATCCCGGGGATGTTTATTCCAAACACTTCTCTGCACTTCCCACTGCCTTCCGTTTCCACCCGCCAGCTCTGGCCCCGCTACGGGCGCGTTCGGTTCAGCAGCGCTCGGGGCGATTAGGGACGGACCGTCCGGGCTACGCAGCTGGCTCAGACTCACCCTCGGCCTGTCCACACAGAGCAGCCACTAATCAAATACTGGAGGGCGACTGAACCAGCCACAAAGCAAGAGATTCCCTCCCCGGGGTGAGAAATGGCCCGGTTGTTCCGCTTTGTTTCTGCCTCTCTCCTTCTCTCTGCTTGCACCTGGGTGGATGGCTGAGACTGAAAGTGAAATCGATTTCCTGCCGAGGGGGTGAGGGAATAGCTTGTCTTCGACCCACTTCTGCTGGGAGAGAGACCAGCTTCTGCAGCCCTCGTCTTCGGGGCTGGGACACGTACCCGAGGGTCACAGCTAAGGGCAGGGTGACCAGAGGTCCCGATTTTATAGGGACAGTCCCGATATTCGGGGCTTTGTCCTCGATAGATGCCTATTACCTCCCTCCCCCCATCCCCATTGTTCACACTTGCTCCCTGCTCAGCCTAGCTCAGGGTAAGATTCTGTCACGGGTATTTTTAGTCGAAGTCGGGGGCAGGTCGCAGGCAAGAAAGAAAAATCCCCGGAAGCCCCAACTTGTCCCTGACTGTTACTGAAGATGCCCTGGGGGCGGGGGGCAGCCAGAGCTGTCGGCCGTGCAGCTGCTCCAGTGGGCTGGGCGCCGATCAGCTGTGCACGCCCGGGGGTGGCCCCGGTTAGCTGTTCGGTGCTGGCCCGGGGCTGACAGCTGCCGCAGCCCGGCTCCAGGAGTCCCGGAAAGTCCCGGGATCCGTGACCAAATCACATCCTGAGTCACAGCCCGAGGCCAGGTGGGACGGACAGTTCAGCACAGCGAGTTCACACGTGTGCAGGGACAGTGGCGGTGACAAGGGAGGCCTGTCCAGGCGGAAGGGGGAAAGGGCCGGGGAATCAGCTGGAGGGTTGTCAGTCGTTCACAGACAGCTGTAATAAGCCATAAATCCGAGGCAAGGCGGGGGGGCAGGCGGGGTCACCTGCCCCGCGGATTGCTTGGTCACAGGGCGCGGCCAGGCCCCCCCTGCAGCGCAGCTGAGGCAGAGGCAGGGAAACAGGTGGAAAGCCCAGGGAGGAGCCAATGCTTTCCTGGAGGTGGGGACTGCTGGGGGGGGGGTGCGATGCGAGCTGCTCTGGGGTTGTGCCCCCCACTATCAGGAGGCACGGCACATCTCTGCCGTAAATCCAGCAGCTCTGTTCAGGCCGGGTCTTTAGTGGCTAGTAAAGTGATGA
The DNA here is from genome assembly GCF_026122565.2 of Emydura macquarii macquarii. NCBI lineage: Eukaryota > Metazoa > Chordata > Testudines > Chelidae > Emydura > Emydura macquarii. Next base: position 1,683 of record NW_027130848.1, on the reverse strand, counting down.
ATCTAAGCTCCCCGGCTCGTCTTTCAGAAGCGCTGGGCAGGTTTCCTTTGAGGAGGGGCCTGAGAGGTCAGACACAGATCCTACAACAATCGGTGACCCACTAACAACCCTCACTCCACCCTCCCCGCCCCCCAAACTGCTTCCACCCCCCTTTTCTCCCTAGGACTGGACGGCCACTTCCCCTTCAATGGTCCCTTGAAATACGTGTGAACTCCTCATGCTAAATAATCTCTGCCCCCGGCTCTTACCTGTGACACGCTGAGTGTGTTTCCCATCCCTGTGCAGTGTAAGCACCAAAGCTGGTCTCTCTCCGAACAGAAGTCTGTCCAATAAAAGATATTCCCTCCCCCACCTTGTCTGATGTCCTGGGACTGACCCGGCCACAGCCACGCTGCAGTTTTCTTATAGGAAGTGAAAACAGGAAATAAAAGATCGATTTTACTGGGGGTTGGGAGCAACATAGAAGATTAGAGTTGGAAGGGACCTCAGGAGGTATCTAGTCCAACCCCCTGCTCAAAGCAGGACTAACCTTAGCTATATCATCCCAGCCAGGGCTTTGTCAAGCCTCAGCTTAAAAACCTCTAAGGATGGAGATTCCACCAGCTCCCTAGGTAACCCATTCCAGGGCTATATTCCAGAGCAAATTCCAGCCCTGCCATGCACTCTCCTCTGGGAATTTTAATAACTCTATCACAGGACTGGCACTTCCATCAGCAATGCTCTGTCCACGCGACGTATCACGCCAGGTAGGCAAAGATGCTAGAGAAAACCATTCAGCCCTAGCTGGAAGGTGGCAGCGTAACCCAACTTTACTGCTCAGAATCCAGGACACTCAGATGGAAGAATCAAAACCAGGAAGAGACAAAGCAGGCTCTCACTCACACTCACACTCTAGGCTGGCTGTGTTCAGACTAACTCGGCCAATCTCCCTTGGGGGAAAAATTCCTTCCCGACCCCAAATATGGCGATCAGCTAAACCCTGAGCACGTGGGCAAGACTCACCAGCCAGACACCGGGAAAGAATTCTCTGTAGTAACTCAGAACCCACCGCATCAAACGTCCCATCACAGGTCACTGGCATATCTACCAGCAGCAGCCGAAGATCAGTCAATTGCCAGACTAGGCCGTGCCATCGTACCATCCCCTCCAGAAATTTATCAAGCTCAGTTTTGAAGCCAGCTCGGTTTTTAGCCACCACTGCTCCCCTTGGGGGGCTGTTCCAGAACTTCACTCTGATGGTTAGAAACCTGCGTTTAATTTCAAGTCTAAACTTCCTGGTAGCCACTCTAAATCCATTCATTCTTGTGTCCACACCGGTGCTGAACTTAAATAACCCCTCTCCTTCCCTGGTGTTTATCCCTCTGATGTATTTATACAGACCAGTCAGATCTCCCCTCAGCCTTCTTTTGGTCAGGTTAAACAAGCCAAGCTCTTTGAGTCTCCTCTCATAAGGCAGGTTTTCCATTCCTCAGATCAGCCTAGTCGCCCTTCTCTGCACCTGTTCCAGTTTGAATGAATCTTTCTTAAACACGGGGACCAGAACTGCACACACTATTCCAGATGAGGTCTCACCAGCGCCTTGTATAACGGTGCTAACACCTCCCTGTCTACTGGAAATACCTCTCCTGATGCATCGTAGGACTGCATTAGCTTTTTTCCTGTCCACATCACATCGGCGGCTCA
>NW_027130847.1:0-1850 GCF_026122565.2 Emydura macquarii macquarii | reverse complement strand
AAAGGTAGAACAAGACGTGGTGGGCTTAATCTGCAGCAAGCGAGACTGATGTTACATATGAGGAAAAGCTTTTTAACTCTAAGAGGTGTTAAGCACTGGAAAGGGCTCCCCGGGGAGGCTGTGGAATCCCCGTCATTGTAGGTTTTTAAAAGCAGGTTGGACAAACACCTGTCAGGGAGGATCTAGGTCCTGTCTCAGAGCAGGGGGCGGACTAAGTGACCTTGCCAGGTCATTTCCAGACCGATATTTCTATGACTTTATGCTATGCAAGGTCTTCCAAGAAGAAATCCTCTGAGCTTTCTTCCTCTCCACTGCCCGTGACCTGGAGCCTGGCCGGGCAGGGGGCTGGGAGATATGAAACATCACACCCAGCAAACAAAGCTGGTCTGGAAAACATTCTGAGAACCAGGAGGAAAAGAAAATGAGGGGAGAAATGACTAATTTCTTAGGGGCCCATCGTTTTCTGTCATCCAGCCCAGAATTGGCCCCGCTGTCCCTCAGACAGTTCCCCTGGGCTCCCTAATGCACTGATAGGGGATGGGGACATGGCCCCGCTTGGACACTCAGCTGGTCAATCAGGGCTGACAACCGGCTCCAGTTTTCCTCTCTGGGCCCTGGCCACCGTGAGTGCATGAACATCACAAATAAATCCCACGACAGCAAGTTTTAGAAGCTGTGATGCTTGATCCTGGGGGTGCGGTTCAGCCCCAACACAGTCCAAGATGTTGAGCATCCACAGATGTTGGGGGCCCATCCTTTCTCCAGTACCATGTGCCTGGGGCTATGGGCGCGGGGAGAGCCTAGCATCTCCTCATATGGGCCATGAAGATGCCACTTGTGGGGAGTTGGAGGACACTCACAGGAGACAATGGGGGGTTCTCATTTTGTCAGCTTGGTATCAGGGCTGTCCCCTGGTCCTGTCAGTCCCCACCAGCTGGTGGGCTCCGTGCTCTCCAACCCTCTGGGAGAATTACTCCGGGACCTGGTGACTGGGCTCCACGGCCCGGCCCCACTCGCTGCTCTGAGACACATGCTGGGAAGGAAGTGTGGAGCCGAGGTGAGCCAGCCAGGTGACTCAGCACCCAGCTGCACTCCCCACAGATGGGCTGCTGGAGCAGATAAGCCAGGCAGCTTCAGGGAACCTGCGCCAGATGTGCTGGGCTCCTGGCCCTACTCCCAGATGTTCTGGGGAGGAGACACTGGAGGTCTTTCCCCCGTGGGCTCCTGCCTCAGAAGGGAGGTTTTTTTCCAGCCATCAGCTCCCTGCCACCTCCCTCCAACGTGTCAGCCATCAGAGACTGAGGTTTCTGTGGGCCCCTGCATGAACCCACAGCGTACGTGACTTGGGGTTTGCTGCTCACTATAAATCCTCAGGAAGGACGCACAAGAGCTGTCGTTTTCCCGAGATGGTGACGATGCTGATCCTCATCCTGCTGCCCACGGCCTTTCTTCTGCCCCCCAGGGCTGAGGCTGGTGAGTGACGGGGAATCGGGAGCTCTTTTTAAATCCCGGCTCCTCTCCAGGGTTAGATGCATCTGCCAGGGCAATCGCAGCCTCCCAAAATCCAGCTAGTGAAGGGTTTCAATGTGGGGGTGAGAAAGCCCGGGTGGCCTAGCTGGTACAGAGATAAAGCCCCTGCTAGACAGAGCGAGATACATAGAATAAGAGAGAGACACAGGGGATCTAGGTAGAGCCAGGAACCAGGAGCTCTGGGTTCCCTGTCTGACCCTGAGAGGGAGTGGAGTCCAGTGGTTAGAGCAGCAGAGAGCAGGAGCCAGGATGCCTTGGTTCTTTCCAGCTCTGAGAGGTGTGGCCTGATTTTATAGTTATTAATTTATTGAATAGGGTAA
>NW_027130846.1:0-1868 GCF_026122565.2 Emydura macquarii macquarii | reverse complement strand
CTAAGTGAGTGCAGCTGTGCTAGAGGGGGGAGTACCTGAGAGACTAGGTGTGTGATTGGTGCAAGTACAGCTGACTGTGGGTGGGTGCTTGTGACTGGTGCAGTTACAGGCACCATTTTGGCAGTTGGGGGTTTGTCTGTTTGAGTGATTGATTGGATCCAGGTGGGGCTAATTGCTGGGGCGGGGCTTTGAGGGGTAAGAGCAGGGGCGGGGCAACTGCCCCAGCCTTATAAAAGACAGCCAGCTGCGAACCAGCTGAGCGGCGAACAGAAGGAGGGAGTTTGCTTGGGAGCTGTCCCCGGTGAGTGCTAAGTGAGTGCAGCTGTGCTAGAGGGGGGAGTACCTGAGAGACCAGGTGTGTGACTGGTGCAAGTACAGCTGACTGTGGGTGGGTGCTTGTGACTGGTGCAGTTACAGGCACCATTTTGGCAGTTGGGGGTTTGTCTGTTTGAGTGATTGATTGGATCCAGGTGGGGCTAATTGTGGGGGCGGGGCTTTGAGGGGTAAGAGCAGGGGCGGGGCAACTGCCCCAGCCTTATAAAAGGCAGCCAGCTGCGAACCAGCTGAGCAGTGAACAGAGGGACGGCGAACAGAAGGGGAAGGAGGGAGTTTGCCTGGGAGCTGTCCCCGGTGAGTGCTAAGTGAGTGCAGCTGTGCTAGAGGGGGAGTACCTGAGAGACCAGGTGTGTGACTGGTGCAAGTACAGCTGACTTTGGGTGGGTGCTTGTGACTGGTGCAGTTACAGGCACCATTTTGGCAGCTGGGGGTTTGTCTGTTTGAGTGATTGATTGGATCCAGGTGGGGCTAATTGTGGGGGCGGGGCTTTGAGGGGTAAGAGCAGGGGCGGGGCAACTGCCTCAGCCTTATAAAAGGCAGCCAGCTGCGAACCAGCTGAGCAGTGAACAGAGGGGCGGCGAACAGAAGGGGAAGGAGGGAGTTTGCCTGGGAGCTGTCCCCGGTGAGTGCTAAGTGAGTGCAGCTGTGCTAGAGGGGGGAGTACCTGAGAGACCAGGTGTGTGACTGGTGCAAGTACAGCTGACTGTGGGTGGGTGCTTGTGACTGGTGCAGTTACAGGCACCATTTTGGCAGTTGGGGGTTTGTCTGTTTGAGTGATTGATTGGATCCAGGTGGGGCTAATTGCTGGGGCGGGGCTTTGAGGGGTAAGAGCAGGGGCGGGGCAACTGCCCCAGCCTTATAAAAGGCAGCCAGCTGCGAACCAGCTGAGCGGCGAACAGAAGGAGAAGGAGGGAGTTTGCCTGGGAGCTGTCCCTGGTGAGTGCTAAGTGAGTGCAGCTGTGCTAGAGGGGGGAGTACCTGAGAGACCAGGTGTGTGACTGGTGCAAGTACAGCTGACTGTGGGTGGGTGCTTGTGACTGGTGCAGTTACAGGCACCATTTTGGCAGTTGGGGGTTTGTCTGTTTGAGTGATTGATTGGATCCAGGTGGGGCTAATTGCGGGGGCGGGGCTTTGAGGGGTAAGAGCAGGGGCGGGGCAACTGCCCCAGCCTTATAAAAGGCAGCCAGCTGCGAACCAGCTGAGCAGCGAACAGAGGGGCGGTGAACAAAAGGAGAAGGAGGGAGTTTGCCTGGGAGCTGTCCCCGGTGAGTGCAGCTGTGCTAGAGGGGGGAGTACCTGAGAGACCAGGTGTGTGACTGGTGCAAGTACAGCTGACTGTGGGTGGGTGCTTGTGACTGGTGCAGTTACAGGCACCATTTTGGCAGTTGGGGGTTTGTCTGTTTGAGTGATTGATTGGATCCAGGTGGGGCTAATTGCTGGGGCGGGGCTTTGAGGGGTAAGAGCAGGGGCGGGGCAACTGCCCCAGCCTTATAAAAGGCAGCCAGCTGCGAACCAGCTGAGCGGCGAACAGA
>NW_027130845.1:0-1811 GCF_026122565.2 Emydura macquarii macquarii | reverse complement strand
CTAGTGCCCGTCCTGCCTGCTACACCTGCCCCCTTGCCGTGCAGCGCCCCCTAGTGTCCCCCCTGAGCCTTCCCACCGTCGCGTGAGATCCCAGGGGCTCCGTGCTGAGGCCCCATCTGGATATAGGGTCGTGGCTGGGGTCCCCGTTGTTGCCTCCACACACCCTGGCTGCAGGGGGTCAGGAGTGAGCCCCAGGAAGCTGGTCTCCAGTTGAGCCAATTCCTGCTATTGTGGGGATCTTTCCTGGCTTGTACAATACCCCGGTAGAGTTGGTTAGCAAAAGGATCTGAGTCCATGCTCCCGCTCCCTTTACCCAGAGGCCCCACTTGACCTCGAGGGCTCCTCTCCCACTCCACTGTGTGGTGGGGTGCCCGTAACCCCGACAAGGCCGGGCCCAGGATTTCTGGGGCTCAACCCCCAATCTTGCCGTGGTCCCTTAGGGCAGGGGCTAGGGTGTCCCCACTCCGGGGCACTAACTCTGCACTGGGCGCTTCCCTGACCCACTGATCAGTGCATACAATACAAAGCAACACAATTTATTACACAAACAGCAATCAAATTAATTAAAAAATAAGAAAAGAGTAAAAAGGTTAAACAGAAACATCCCAGCACTGCCCCCTGGCCTGGGGCACCACAAACAGTGTCTCTGCGGTTCACAGTCTGTGTCACACGTTGCAGGCCCACTGTCCAGGCCCTGGCTACGCTGCAGGGATGCAGAGTCAGCCCCCTGCTCTGGCAGTAGCCACACACTCCCAGAGTCCCCTTCGCTCTGCCCAGCTGCTCACCACACCCAGCTCCAGAGGGCTCCTGCCCCAGCTCGCTCTGCTCCGTGCAGCTCTGCTTCGCTTTCTGGGATGCCCCTCTGCTCTGCTGCTGTAGGTTGAGTCAGCTCGGCTCCATTCAGTTTTCTGTGCTCTGCTCTGGCTGCTTCGTCCTTAGCTCTGGTCAGTTCTGCCCCTGCACCCCCAGCAGGCAGCTCCAGCTCACAGGGAGGGCTGGGCTCCCCCCACCTCCTGGCTCTCTCATTAACCTGCCCGCCCTGTCAGTCAGGCTGACCTGAGTTGGCCTCTCTCCACTGGCCCTGGGGTCTGTGTCCACTCCAGGGTCCTGCTTCCTCCAGAGATGCCGACCAAAAAGACCCACTAAGTTTCAGTAAGGGGCTAATAGACCCCTTACATTTGGCTTCCGCTGCAGGTGGCCAGAAGGGGCTGTATCGCGCAGCGCAGAGACAGCCAGGGACCCTCGACTCTGCGTCACACACAACTGAGCCGGCAGGAAGCGTCTCGTCCATGGCAGCTTTTTGCCCGAATGCCACTGAGTGACCAGACGTGGAGCCGGCTGTGCCATGACTAGCGACCTGGACTGGAGCCACATGGACCATCTCTGGCAAAGGGAAGGTGCTGTGGGGTGGCAAATAAGATGAAAATCCCTGAGGTCACAGGGTGGGATGGATCTCTCCATCCTGTGCTCCTTCCCACCCTCCAATCGCCCTATGCCCCGTAGCTCCCAGCACCCCCAAACCTCCCCCTATGTCCATTCTCTGTCCCTGTGCAGGCAGCACCTCAATCATTCTCCTCTGGGGAATTTCTGGTGCTTTTTGAGGCATGATCAATTAACACAAGTTTCACCTGCACAAAAGTTTTTTATCGGAGCCACGTCATTGCCTTTGTTTCTCAGATCCTACCCATGGCTTCTTCTGTGCAGCTCTTGAAGCTGCAGAAGCAGGTGGAGCTTGTTTCATTGTTTTTGCTTTTCTTTCACGGTAGGAAATTAATGTTGGCTGCTGCATTTAAAATGTAGATGCTACATTG
>NW_027130844.1:0-1794 GCF_026122565.2 Emydura macquarii macquarii | reverse complement strand
TGGTTACTGCTGTAACTTCGAATTCATCTGCTAACAAAATCTTTTTATGCTGTGACCCTGAGAACTAATAAACCCCTTCCGACTTCCACACTGGCTGTGAATCGCTTCTGACTGCAAGGTGGGGTGCATGGCCCCTTTGGGGGCATGTAAGGGCTCCCCAGGGTCCCATCAAGGGGGACCCCCGGAGGGAGCAGGGGTGCTGAACCCTCTGAGGCCAGGTTCAGGAGGCAGCTGCACTGGTGTGTGGAGACTGGGGGAAGAGGGACGCGGGAGACAGACTCCGAGCAATAGAGTCCTGACTGGCTTTGTCAAGGTGGTTCCAGAGCAGAGCACTGTCCCTGTGCGACGCCATCACAGACGTAAACAGGAAAAATAGAACAGTAGGAACTTAGAGGAAAATCAGGAAAAATATCAATATAAAGCCTTTGGGGGGAAATGTACTTTTTTTAAAAAAGCAGCAGCAGCAGCATGGCATTTCCAGTGCTCTAATTTCCCACCATTGATGTGGATGCAGCAGCAGCAGCAGAAAAAAGAAACTTACAGGTGAGATGTGGAGGAAAGTTTACCCAAAACTGCTAGAAATCCAGGATTACTGCGGATGCTACAATGCCCATTAGAAATTCGATCTCCTTAATATCAGTGCAGAGAATCTGTGGGCAAGCAGCGATCACAGCACAGCTAAATGGGTGGAGAAGGGCTGTAATGGTAACATTAGCCCTGAATGTGTTTGTTTCTGGGGGTACGGGCTGCATGGGACCGTCCCTTTAAAGCCACTCTATTGTCATCACCCACAGGGAGCCCTGAGCAAATCGCTGCTTGAACATAGTCTGGCACAGGGCCGCTGATTAAATGTGTCTAGTTCTTTTTCACAGCAAGGCCCTGGAGAAATGTTAATTGACCAGCCCCGTGAGCTGCGGTAGCTGAGCCATTGCTTCTGTTTCGGACACAGAGAAACTCAGGTGCGGAGCAGTTAGGGCTGAATTCAGGAGCCTGAAGCTTGGAACATAAATCAATGTCGTAGTGGCTTAGCCAAGCTCCGCCCAGGGCTCGGCACAGACCCGGCTCCCCGGTGTAACCGCTGTGTAACCGCTCGCTGAGTCACCCGGCCCCGCGCGAACCGAACCACCGAGCGTCCCGGTGCGGTGCCCCCAGCCTGGCTCCGTGGGGCTGCCCGACACCGAGCACAGGGAGAGGACAGAGACGGGGGTTGGATTCGTGCTCCCGGCTCCCCGCGCTCCGCCACAGGCTGCGATGGGTGTTTTTGGCACATGAGGAAATTCTTTAGTGTTGGGGGAAGCGGCCTGACGGTGCCGCTGTGAAATGAGCCATGCGATCGGCAGGAAAAGAAGCGATATGCCGGGCTGTGAAATGTCCAGCCCTGTAACGGCGCGTCTCCAAACGCACCAGAATTTCCTCCTGTGCAAAATCAATCGCAGCCTGTGGCAGAGCACGAGAACCGAGAGCAGGAATCTACCCCGCTCCTCATCTCTGCGCTCCCTGTCCTCGGTGCCGGGCAGCCCCGCGGAGCCAGGCTGCCGCCAGCGCCGGGGAAGCTCGGTGTTTCGGTGAGCGAGGGGGCGGCGGCCGAGTGACGCAGCGAGCAATCACGCAGCAGTTTTGGCGTGGCCGGGGAGCTGATTCTGCGCCTATCCCGGGGCAGAGCTTGGCCCGATTCCGATCCACAGGCAGGGGTTGCCCAGGATAAATGTCACAGCGCCGGTCAAGGAGCTCTCAGTGCGCAGGGAGCAACTCGCCCGGACACAGACACCGTAAATCTACCTCGGCTCATTGCAC
>NW_027130843.1:0-1781 GCF_026122565.2 Emydura macquarii macquarii | reverse complement strand
TTTGTGCCTCAGTCCCCCGGGTTTGGGTTTGCAGGGTTAGGGTTTGGGCCTCGGTCCCCCGGGTTTGCAGGGTTTTTGCTCGGTCCCCAGGTTTAGGGTTAGAGTTTGGGTCTCCGTCCCCAGGTTTTGCAGGGTGAGGGTTTGGGCCTCGGTCCCCCGGGTTTGGGTTTGCAGGGTTAGGGTTGGGCCTCAGTTCCCCGGGTTTGGATTTGCAGGTTTAGGGTTTGGGCCTCGGTCCCCCGGGTTTGATTTTGCAGGTTTAGGGTTTGTGTCTCTGCCCCCAGGGTTTGCAGGGTTAGGGTTTCAGCCTCGGTCCCCCGGGTTTGGGTGTGCAGGTTTAGGGTTTCAGCCTCAGTCTCCAGGGTTTGGGTTTGCAGGTTTAGGGTTTGGGTCTTGGTTCCCAGGGTTTGCAGGGTTACGGTTTGGGTCTCGGTCCCAGGGTTTGGGTTTGTAGGGTTAGGGTTGGAGCCTCGGTCCCCCGGGTTTGGGTTTGCAGGGTTAGGGTTTGGGCCTCGGTCCCCAGGGTTTGGGTTTTTAGTGTTAGGGTTTTAGCATCAGTCCCCCAGGTTTGGGTTTGCAGGTTAGGGATTTGGGCCACGGTTCCCAGGTCTTGGGTTTGCACGGTTAGGGTTTGGGCCTCAGTCCCCCGGGTTTCGGTTTGCAGGTTTAGTATTTGGGTCTCGGTCCCCAGGGTTTGGGTTTGCTGGGTTAGGGTTTGAGCCCCGGTCCCCCGGGTTTGGGTTTGCAGGGTTAGGGTTTGGGCCTCTGTGCCCCGGGTTTGATTTTGCAGGTTTAGGGTTTGTGTCTCTGTCCCCAGGGTTTGCAGGGTTAGGGTTTCAGCCTCGGTCCCCCGGCTTTGGGTGTGCAGGGTTAGGATTTGGGCCTCAGTCTCCAGGGTTTGGGTTTGCAGGTTTAGGGTTTGGGTCTCGGTCCCCAGGGTTTGGGTTTGCAGAGTTAGGGTTTGTGCCTCAGTCCACGGGTTTGGGTTTGCAGGATTAGGGTTTGGGCCTCGGTCCCCCGGGTTTGATTTTGCAGGTTTAGGGTTTGGGTCTGCGTCCCCAGGGTTTGGGTTTGCAGGGTTAGGGTTTCGGCCTCGGTTCCCCGGGTTTGGGTGTGCACGGTTAGGGTTGTGCCTCAGTTCCCCGGGTTTGGATTTGCAGGTTTAGGGTTTGGGCCTCGGTCCCCCGGGTTTGCAGATTTAGGGTTTGGGTCTCGGTCCCCGGGGGTTTGGGTTTGCAGGGTTAGGGTTTGGTCCTAAGTCCCCCGGGTTTGGGTTTGCATGGTTAGTGTTTGGGCCTCGGTCCCCCGGGTTTGCAGATTTAGGGTTTGGGCCTCGGTCCCCAGGGCTTGGGTTTGCACGGTTAGTGTTTGGACTTCAGTCCCGCGGGTTTGGGTTTGCAGGATTTGGGTTTGGGCTTCGGTCCCTTGGGTTTGCAGGTTTAGGGTTCGGGCCTCGGTCCCCCAGGGGGTTAGGTTTAGGTTTGGGCTCAGTCCCAGGGTTTGGGTTTGCAGGGTTAGGGTTAGGGTTTGGGTCTCGGTCCTCAGGGTTTGGGTTTGCAGGGTGTGGGTTTGGGCTTCGGTCCCCCGGGTTTGGGTTTGCAGGTTTAGGGTTTGGGCCTCGGTCCCCCGGGTTTGGGTTTGCATGATTAGAGTTTGGGCCTCGGACCCCCGGGTTTGGGTTTGCAGAGTTAGGGTTAGTGCCTCGGTCCCCCGGGTTTGGGTTTGCAGAGTTAGGGTTTGGGCTTCGTTCCCCCGGGTTTGGGTGTGTAGGTTTAGGGTTT